>NC_135223.1:18483821-18783821 GCF_052324685.1 Brachyhypopomus gauderio | reverse complement strand
AATAGGGTAATCCTACAAGTTTGTCATCTTTGCTAGAACCAATTGATGTCTTTCCACAGGTGATTTGTTTTAAAATGTGTCCGATACATCTAATTTGAGATTCCAAATGTTTCAGTCCACTCCTTCAGGTAATTTCTACTATTTTTTAAATACCTATTACATGTGCTGTCGTTTATGTTTTTTAAGATTGCTGGGGTCAGTAAACGACTTTGAGCACATTGTGCATGCATAGGGTTTTGCACCAGTGTGGATGTTCTGGTGAATTTTTAAGCAATGTTTTTGAACAAAATCTTTCCCACACCAAGTACATGTAGGCACTGTGAGGTGTGATGTTAATCCTTGTTTTGTTGAAAGGCCTTTCCCACAGATATTACAAATAAATTTACATTTTGGACTGTGACCACTTTGCTGTAATTCTCTGCTGTGCATCCTTTTCCTAGGGTTTTGCACCAGTGTGGATGTTCTGGTGAATTTTTAAGTTATGTTTTTGAACAAAACCTTTTACACACCAAGTATATGTAAAGGGCCTTCCACCATTATGCATTGTGAGGTAGTATGTTAATCCTTGTTTTGTTGAAAGGCTTTTCCCACAGATATTACAAATATATTTACGTTTTGGACTGTGGCTACTTTGCTGTAATTATCTGCTGTGCATCCTTTTATGCTTTCCCAAATTGCTTGGATCACTAAATGATTTTGGACACAGAGTGCAGACATATGGTTTTGCACCTGTGTGGATATTCTGATGGATCTGCAGGTTACCTTTGTAAGAAAATCTCTTTCCACACTGAGTGCATGCATATGGCCTCTCTCCAGTATGCAGTTTGTAATGAACAGTAAGCGAATATTTTGACGAAAGACTTTTTCCACAGATGTTGCAAATAAATCTAGGTCCTTTCTTTTTCTTCCCACTGGAATGACCCAAGGTTGTCTCAGACGCATTAGAAGATTTAACTTTTGTGGCCGTTGTGGACATGTCAGCATTTCCTTCCAGTGTTACAAGTACACTGCAATCTGAGCTGGAAGATTCTGGGTTATTAAACAAAGCTGTGTGGTCAAGTAGACCAGGTGTCACTACATTTAAAAAATCACACCATTCATGCTCTTCAGTTCTTCCATCATTGTCCCCCTCTGCTTCTTCCTCCTTCTCCTTCTCCTCCTCCTCCTCCTCCTCCTCTATGTCCCCCTCTGTTTTTGTTGGAGAGAGTTGGATATGTTGAAGGCTCTGATGCTCTATCTCGAGATCCCCATCAAGAGCCAGACAGTCCTGAGTCTCATATTCACAGTCTAGGGTGAAGCCTTTGTTGCACTCAGCTTCTGTGTTTTGGGACCCATGTTCTGCAATGCTCTCAGGTTCAGTCTTGAGGTCTGAAATTTGGCGGTTTGAATCTGTATGATGAATAGTATGAAATACATCTTTGGATGCTGCTGGCAAGAAAGAAGCACATACAAAAGTCACTTGTTACGTACATTTTCAATAACCAACCACCGCAAACAATGTAATGTGACTTCTGTGCTAGTTTGATGGAATTGCTGGGTTTTCTTTTGCTATCAGATTTCTTATAAGATTAACGGTAAGCTTAAATAAAAAATAAAGCAAATACTAAATGAATGTAAATTCATTAAAAATAAATATGAAGCATAATGGTTCCAGAGACTTATCAAAATCTATGCAATATCATTTCAAAATCTAGGGTTCGATAGATTTTGACACTTTTTTGAATTACATAAACATGTATATGAAATCATAAATTTATATGTTATGTAAGCCAATCATTCAACAAATAAAGGACCAAAATAATGATGAATAAAGAGATAAGTAATTACTCTAAATGAGCTCTTGGCCTTTGCTTACACGCTAGTGAAAAGTAGCCAACATTCCTAAGTTTACCCTTACCATCCCATTTACCCTTTGCTCTGCCCATAATGGATATCTCCATCTCTTCCCCTTTTATTCCTGCCAACACAGGACTCCAGTGCTGCAAGACCAAATAGCAAGAAAGAAAAAAATTGTAGGAAAAAACAAGCACATGCACAAAATGCATGAAGATATGCATTGTAAAAGCTCTTTGTTGACACTCCAGACAATGCAAAAGGAATTCACATATTTGTAGCATGTAAGTATATATTCATACCCATGAAGAACAAACCTTCATAATTAATTCATGGTCAAACATTTCATTTTATCATATTGTAATCTTTGAAAAACTACTAATTCTACAACACCGTGTGTTTATGGTGACATAACAGATACAAATGTTTCACAATGTTTAAGAAGAAACCAAATTGGTTGATCTAATAAGGAGATCACATTATCATATGCACAAAATACCTGTTTTATGTAACTAGCAAAACAAAAAAGCTTTAATAAAAAATATCTAAAAAATAATCCCGCCCTGCTTGTCTGTTGCCGTGGTTTCTATCTGTCTGCCACTCCCGTGTCGTTATTGTCTTCACCTGTGTCTAGTTTAGTTCCATGTGTTTATATTCCTGTGTTTCCCTTGTCGGTTAATGTAGATTGTAGTTCTATTGTGGTTTGGTGTTTCATGGATTCTATGTTCTGCCTTCGCTGCCATATTGGTATTGCTTTTCTCAGTTGTTTGCTCTTTGTTCTGTGTAACCCTGCTGTTTCGTGATTGTTTATCATGCCCCTGTATCTGTCTAATCTGGATGGCTCACCCGTTATGACTCCTGCCTGCCCTGTTGACCACGATTATGGAATTCCCCTTATTAAATCTCGCTCTCCTCAGCGTGTCCGCCTACTTGCTCCGCAGCGCGCTACGTGTTACAAGTTTTCAGATGATGACATTCAGCAAATAACATTCATGATAAATACCTACCCACTGACCTCCTTTAGGTTTCCTTTCACTTTTCACTGTCTTTTGCCCACACTCTGGAAAAAAAAGTATTCGTATGATTATAAACTTATAAAAGTATATAGACACCTAGTAGCTGTCTTCATAAATATGTAGTGTTTATGAAGACAACTAGGTGTCTAGATATATATATATATATTACTTATGTACATATTCTGGGTCAGATGTTTCTGGTACTAGCTACACAATCGAAGATCCCCAGTCACTGACTGCCTCCCAGCAGGGGAGGGGGGCATTCATGGCTCATAAGATACTCATAGTTACTCATTATGCCCTGATGGTGTAATAAAGGTAGTTTTCCATTCTTCGCTTTCCCGAACTCATACCAGGTCATAGGCGCTATGCAAGATACTCATAATGCCCTGATGGTGTAATAAAGGCGGTTTTCCATTTGATGCCTTGTCACCTCGAAGGCAGTAGCCATTAAAGACAAAGGATGGCTATCCTTAATAGTAAGTTTATTAAGGCCCCTGTAATCTATAGGGGAGGTGGATGGACGAATGAACCCTTCGGCCAGGGACTCCTGACTGTAGGCCTCCATAGCTTTTCGCTCAGGTACCGCAAGACACAATAACCGACCACGGGGAGGACTGGTTCCAGGCAGCAGGTCTCTGAGGTCATGGTATTCAGCAGGGACTTGAATGAGGTCAAGGGGCTCGGGCGGTCTTTTGTTGCTGCAGACGCTTTTAGTGTTAAGGCAGGAGTCATGACAAACCAGTCCCCACTGCGTGACTGACAGGTTAAGCCAGTCAACCTCTGGGTTGTGACGCTGTAGCCAGGGGAGACCAAATATCAATCGCATCTTGGGGGCACTGATGATGTAAAAGGTAATACGTTCAGCATGCCCCCCTATTTTCATGTCCAGCGGGATAGTCTGGTTAGCGACCTCCCCTGAGACGAGACCGTCCATCAACTGCTGCCACAGTGAGGGGCTTCCCCAATAGCACCAAGGGAATCTGGAGTTGATTCACTAAGGCAGCATCAATGAAATTTCCTGTCACACCAGTCAACGAATGCGAGCAACCTGTGTTCGTCCACTCCACGCCATGACAGAGTGACATGGAGTGTTAGACCGCACAAATGGGGAGAACCGGAATGGCCTGCCGAAGGTCTCCCTCCTACCTCCCTCCTATTTCTGGTAATCTTAGAAGTTGATGCTGTCATCCAGCTGTGTCATGGCATCACTCTACTTGTGACAATGACCTGACTGGAAAGCAATGTCTCAGTGAGCCCTCATGACTGTGGTCACCTCTGAACCTCTCCCTTTAGTTATGCTGCTACAGATTAGCCTGCCAGAGCCACATGCTAATCACTGGCACGTGAGCTATGTACATTTAAATCAATGGTGGTTTAAATTGATGTCCACATACTCGGTCTGTATTGTCTATCTTTTTGCATGCTTCTGCCCAAGACAATTGTAAGCAAGCACCCACAAGCACCTGGGAGATGGTCTGGCTTGCCAGTGGATGTACTGATGCCAGGGTTGGATGTGCCATTGCTGCAAGAGGATGTGCTGATGCTAGCTCCTACCTGAGGCTCACCATCTGCACTGAAGGGACTGTGACTACTTGGCCAGGGAACAAGAACCTTAACTATAACTGTAGAACCACCTTTTGACCACAAATACGGACTTGTGCAAATGGGTCGCCCAATGGAAGATGGGTTCCCTTTTGAGTCTTGGTCCTCCCGAGGTTTCTTCCTAATCCCCACCATCATAGGGAGTTTTTCCTTGCCACTGTCGCCTTTGGCTTACGCATTAGGGATCTGGACCCATACGATTGTAAAGCTGCTTTGTGACAACATGTGTTTTAAAAAGCGCTATATAAATAAATTTGACTTGACTACCGGCAGACCTGCTCTTTTCCCTTCAGGTCAGGGCATTTGGCGCGTTTGTGACCCCCTGAGCCCTTACATCAGGCGCAAGCACATATCAGGTTTTCAAACACTTTACAAGAGAAATTTAAAGCTGTGATATCAAAACAGTTTACAACTATGAAAATAGCTAAATGAAATGCATCTTGTCTCTTAAATAGGGTAATCCTACAAGTTTGTCATATTTGCTAGAACCAAATGAAGTCTTTCCACAGGTGATTTGTATTTAAATGTTGTGTCTGATACATCTAATCTGAGATTCCAAATGTTTCAGTCCTCTCCTACAAAAGTTCAGTTGACTTTAGTACATTCAAAATAACATGGCAACTATTTAAGAGATAAGATGCATTTCATTTAGCTATTTTCATAGTTGTGAACTGTTTTGATATCACAGCTTTAAAGTTCGCTTGTAAAGTGAAAACCTGACATGTGCTTGGGCCTGAAGTAGCCAAAAAAAGGCTACAGTGTAGATTTGACATATTGTAGCATTTGTAGACCAAAGATTCTCAAACCACTTCTCTAGTACCCCAGCTGCACCAGGTTTTTATTTGTTTGATTTTTGCTCAGTATCCGTGCCTTTTGATAAAAAGGGCCGTCATGGCCTGGTGGTAGGGAACTGGTCTTGTGACCGGAGAGTCGTGGGTTCAATTCCCAGACCTGAGGCCATGACTGAGGTGCCCTTGAGCAAGGCACCTAACCCCAACTGCTCCCCGGGCACCGGGCTAGGGCTGCCCACCACTCTGGGCACGTGTGATCCACAGCCCCCTAGTAATCACTAGTGTGTGTGTGTGTGTTCTAACTGCACAGATGGGTTAAAAGCGGAGGACAAATTTCGATTTTTTAAGTTCTACGGAGCTCCTGTAGTTCGATGGGATTTTTGGTCAATAAATGATAAAATGTATGGAAGCGTTTTGCTGCCAAGAATGTTAAAAAAATTTCTTCAGCATGTCGTTATTACGAGATCCTTATGTCTTTAAAACGACATACTATGTCATTAAAATGAGAAAACTCTCATTATTCTGATATTCTTTTTTCAATAGCTTTAAGACCGTTTCAGCAAAAGTACCAAAATATGCAAATTCTTATTTCTGGATACCAAAAGAAACACCCGCAACTTTGTTTACTTCAGTAATGTATGTATTTTAAATAGGCTAATCCTACAAGTTTGTCATTTTGCTAGAACCAAATGATGTCTTTCCACGGGTGATTTGTTTTAAAATGTGTCTGATACATCTAATCTGAGATTGCAAATGTTTCAGTCCACTCCTTCATGTAATTTCAACTAACTTTTTATACCCATTCTGTGCAGTCGTTTATGTTTTTTTAAGACTGCTGGGGTCAGCAAATGACTTTGAGCACATTGTGCATGCGTAGGGTTTTGCACCAGTGTGGACACTGTAGTGAATGTTTAGGTTAAATATCTTGGCAAGTCTTTTGCCACACTGTGCACATGTGAAGGGCTTCTCCTTGGTATGTAATCTGTAGTGAGCAGCAAATGAGTATTTTGTTGAAAGTTTTTTTCCCACATACATTGCAAGTATATATTTTTTGCCTTTCTGTTTCTCACATGTTAGTGAAATACTGGTTCTTTCTAGAAAAATTGAATGCTTAACATTTGGAGTCACCATGAAATTAAAGTCTTTGGCTAAATTTAAGGACATCCTATAGTCCGAGTTTGTTTCTGTGTTGTTCTCCCTAAGTAGCTGTGTGGAAGTATGCTGCAAGTCAGACGTCAGTAAGCAGGAGATGCTCTTCCTCTTCTCTTTTAGGCTGAGGAAAGTGTTGCTCACTGTCTGCGTCACACACACCCGTCAATAGAGGTTCCTCCCCCTCATCTTCACAGTAACCATGGACATCTGTACTACACTCCACTACAGAGGTTTGAAGATCATGTTGAGCCTTCTCTGGTTCAGGCTTGAGGTCATACAGTGGGCATCGTGCTTCTGGTTCCATGGGTTCCATGCAAGCAGGACCGTAAATTATATCACTGGATGCTGCTGAGAAAGAAGAATCAGGAAGAAAGGCATTTAGGTTGTGATTCTATTTAGACATGCATAGATAACATACTGTAATAGTGAAAAACTTGCCAATGTACTACAATTTCCTATATCCGATTTACTAAGCAGTAACCTAATCTTTTATTTTGAAACTGAATAAATGTTGCTATGAGCTTCTAAAGATCCATTTCTGCATTGCTTTGCCATTACCATCCAGCCTTTGTTCCACTCTTTCACTAGCAGATCTGTCCATTATCTCTCCTTTCACTCCTAGTATAGAGCCCAACTTCTGCACATTGATGAGAGTAGAGGAAAGTCAATAACATGGTCATAGTCAGATCAAACGTGTTATGTCTTATAAATGAGTGTTAGTACTTAGCATAAACAAGTGTATAATACACTTAAAATTTATACCCAAATAATCTAAAATCACCCACCCAGTGTCTTCTTCTGGCTGCTGTAGACTCAGCTGGTAGGTTTCTGGCCATTTTCCTAGACTCTGCAAAAGAGATGAGCACTGAAAGCTGTAATGACATTGTAGTGAGCGTCTAACTGCTGATCAAAAAAATGTTTAGCAGGCCATCACTAAAAATTGGAACAAAGATTCATTTAAATGTGTTGTAGGGATGTGTACAAAGTATAGTTGGTGGAGCCATTTGATTTGTAATTTTTCTAGAATTTGGTTCCAGTCTGATCATCACAATTGTCACCAGCCCTGTGACTTTCCTCTTCTTAAGGTAAATTCTTGGGGAAAAAAGCAACATTATTTAAAATGATATTTGATTTGTTTGTTGTAAAATCTGTAGTTTAAAAACTCAGCCATCTAATAATTTAGAAGTTTCCGGTCCTCTTGGAGTAAAACAACGACCAGAGTAACCTAACGATAAACTCTCCATTAAGCTACAAGCCACCTACGTTACCTGTGGAAGTACTACAGGCACTGGCACTGTGCAAACCTTTCACAAAGTGGCGGGGAAGCACAGCAGAAGAGAGAGAAGATCAGGACACCCGACTACCGAGCTAAAAGCTCAACACACACCAGGTAGGCTCACTAACTAGCTAGCAAGTTTCATATTGGTGTGCAGGGGACCAACCCGCAGAATTTCTTGTTTGACCGCCAGGTTCCCCAGATTTTGTGCACTCATTCTTCGAAACCGCTTCTGGCATAGATTGTTGTCCGTTGTACAACTTTTGTCTCAGCTCCTCGTTTTCCTTCTTGCTTCTCATTATTTCCATGTGTAAAGACCTGAACCAGTTGTCCGTCAGAGCGCAAATGTCTGCGACTGCCGTTTTCATCAGTACTTCTAGAACAGCTGTAAGCTGAACCTGAAAATGAGAGTCAACCATGCTTTTAACAGATCACACTTCAATAAAGAAAAAAAAAAACTCTGAATTAACAAGCTATTTTCCAACAACAGGTATTTAAGCTAACAGGTGACTATTAGCTTCCGTCAACAAGACGTCAGATTCCGCTGTTGGGATTTTCTTCGACGCTCGAGTCTCTTTCACTCTCTCGTATATTTACCTCCATCTGCTGGATGGGAGATGAAATAAACCTGTAGTGTGATTTATAGATTGTAGGAAGAAATGTGAGTAAAAAACGTCAATACTCAAGTAAGGACGATTATTTCGTGTTATTTCGTCCTTACGGAAGACTGTTGGGCAGCGAGTAAAGATGGGGACATGTGTGTTGGTTTAGGTAGGTGTAGCCTACCTATTAAGCTCATGCACTCTTAAGCCCACCTCATGTATTTCAATAGGGACATTCCTCTAGTACAAGTTAAATACATTTTTCTGTTACAGTTTTTCTCGATTGGTTTGGCTCATTTCTTGAAACCAAAATTACATTCTCAAAACTCTAACATCATTTGGCACAACTGGCTTACAGATCAGCACAACAAAAGAGCTGACTTACAAAAGCGTATTTCTGTCCCAAAACAATTCACCCATGTGTCAAAACTCAATTCCCTTCTCGTATGAATAGTCAGTGCTACCAAAATGCATTGTCCATTTGGCATTGTGTGAGCACTTCAAGTCAAAATGGTTAGATGTGTTGTCACTATGGCAAAAGACTAACAGAATACAATGGTGTATAAAACTGAAAAAAAGATTTCACAAAGGTTAATCACACATCAAACTTGTAACTCAAAGGAAGTTGAATCCATTTTTATTCACACAAAAATGAACTTGCTAACAGTACTGTAGTGTAAAAAGGAAATGTAAACAGTGCTCATTCTGTAATACAATCAAATAACAATAGTCCTGTAAATAAAGTGGGGGGTATGGTTTCACTTCATTAGTCACTGTCCTCACCCTCACTCACCTGGCCACTATCCTCACCCTCCTGGCCATCCACATGCTGCTCTCTGTCTGGCCATAGATTCTCATCCATCTCACAACGTATAATCTCCTTTGCAATACAACGAGTGTAGAAATGTTGCAACCACACTGATTCCCTGTAAGGCCTTCACATGCAGCATACATTGCATGGAGCAGTGATCTCTGGTCTTGAGGATGATGGTCATACACTCTCCATCTCCAAGTGGAAAAAAACTCTTCAATGGGATTGAGGAAAGAAGAGTGAGGGGGCAGGAACTCCATGAGCATTCTTGGATGGGTAGCTAACCAAGCCCTGATGAGTTGACTATGGTGGAAATTCACATTGTCCCATACAATGACGTGGTGTGGTAGGTGAGGCCCTACGAGACCTCTCTCATTTTCAGGGATCAAATCGATGAAGAGGAGCTTCTCTGTATTGTATAGGCCAAGACTGGGGATATGGGTGGCCACACCATTCTCAGAAATGGCAGCACACATAGTCAGATTGCCCCCTCGCTGTCCTGGGACATCCAGTGTGGCCCGTTGGCCAATGATGATGGAGGAAAAATATAGTTGAATAGCCCTGGTTTACAGTATAACATGGTCAATGAGCGTCGCCCACATTTCATCTGGGACAACACAGTGTGATTGTGCTCCTCGGTCTCTTCCGCCTGTCCCACCACCACGTACCCTCACTCCTCCTCTTCCTCATCTTCTTCTTCCACCTGTCTCACCACCACGTACCCTCACTCCCCCTCTTCCTCATCTTCTTCTTCCCCCTGTCCCACCACCACGTACCCTCACTCCTCCTCTTCCTCATCTTCTTCTTCCACCTGTCCCACCACCACGTACCCTCACTCCTCCTCTTCCTCATCTTCTTCTTCCCCCTGTCCCACCACCATGTACCCTCACTCCCCCTCTTCCTCATCTTCTTCTTCCCCCTGTCCCACCACCACGTACCCTCACTCCTCCTCTTCCTCATCTTCTTCTTCCACCTGTCCCACCACCACGTACCCTCACTCCTCCTCTTCCTCATCTTCTTCTTCCCCCTGTCCCACCACCACGTACCCTCACTCCCCCTCTTCCTCATCTTCTTCTTCCACCTGTCCCACCACCACGTACCCTCACTCCTCCTCTTCCTCATCTTCTTCTTCCCCCTGTCCCACCACCACGTACCCTCACTCCTCCTCTTCCTCATCTTCTTCTTCCTCCTCTTCCTCATCTTCTTCTTCCCCCTGTCCCACCACCATGTACCCTCACTCCCCCCTCTTCCTCATCTTCTTCTTCCACCTGTCCCACCACCACGTACCCTCACTCCTCCTCTTCCTCATCTTCTTCTTCCCCCTGTCCCACCACCACGTACCCTCACTCCCCCCTCTTCCTCATCTTCTTCTTCCACCTGTCCCACCACCACGTACCCTCACTCCCCCTCTTCCTCATCTTCTTCTTCCCCCTGTCCCACCACCACGTACCCTCACTCCTCCTCTTCCTCATCTTCTTCTTCCCCCTGTCCCACCACCACGTACCCTCACTCCCCCCTCTTCCTCATCTTCTTCTTCCACCTGTCCCACCACCACGTACCCTCACTCCCCCCTCTTCCTCATCTTCTTCTTCCCCCTGTCCCACCACCATGTACCCTCACTCCCCCTCTTCCTCATCTTCTTCTTCCACCTGTCCCACCACCACGTACCCTCACTCCTCCTCTTCCTCATCTTCTTCCCCCTGTCCCACCACCACGTACCCTCACTCCTCCTCTTCCTCATCTTCTTCTTCCCCCTCTGCCTCAGCTTCTTCTTCCACCTCTTCCTCATCTTCTTCTTCCACCTCTTCCTCGAGCAGGAAGTTGCCTTCTTGCTTGTGTTGGACTAGTTGCCTCCATGTTCAGAAATTTGTTCTAGTCAAGCTCTCTATGTACAGGCCTACATGACTGATAGCATTTACAAGCATGGACAGCACCTGTCAAGTATCTATCTGATTGGTTATCTGAGATGTGTGAACCTCCTCCTTCATTAGAAAGGTTCTAGTTTCAACAAATTTTCAATTATAGTCATGAATTTACCAAATGTTTCAAAAGGTTGATATGTGGTATTCATGGTATAATGCTCTTGACTAATTTTGACAATTAAACAGATTGTTGTGCATGCAATGGCTTATACAATGAAATATGCATGACATATTTTGGAGAAAACAGCCATTTGATTGAAAATCAGCTAATCAATTTAAATCACCATGATCAAATTACTAGGAAATTGTGCTAAATGTAGGCTAACGGTGCTAACTGTAGGCTACTTGTACTAAAGCATTTGCAAAGATGCATTGATATATTTGAGACATGTACTAAGACATTTGCAATTTGACTAAACCAATGAGAAATGCTATTCTGTTGTGAACAATTTCCAAGGGGTTTCCAGACTTGTCCATGTTGTTTTGAGAATGTCATCTCGGTTTCAAGAAATGAGCCAAACCAATCGAGAAAAACTGTAAAAAGTAACAGTTCACTGTGTGACTTTAAACCTTTCATGCGAGGTAATTCTGAGCTTACCATTCACAAATCAGAAGTTTTAAACGATTCATTGTTCCATGTTGTGAATTACACTGTCATTTTTTCAATGTTATTTGTTCAGATTATGATCTTGTTCAAAAGGGATTTTTAAAAAATATTTTCACTGTTATTGGTTAAATATATTGCTGTTTATTTAAAAAACAAACCATTAAACAAGTTTATTTAATCAGTAAATGATGTTATGGGCTTATTTGGAACACACATGGGCTTAAATGGTACTATGGTACCAATTAAGCCCATGCCAGACTTTTGACATTTTTCTTAAAATTTCTTTATTATGTATTTTGAAATGTACATCAACTAATGAATAAATATTCAAATGAGAGTTAAATCTTGCCCTTTAACAAATTATGTCACGTACAAATTATGTCAATATCTAGACTAATTTGCAAAACTTAGATATTGGTGGGCTTAATGGGTACACTTACCCTATATTGAGGTGAGGCTGATCGATGTGGACGTGATGATTGGTGGTGACTGTTTGTGGACGTGACATCTAATTATCTAAATAATTGTGATAATTATCAAACAGACCACAATGTAATTGTTTATATTCAACTTTCATTTTATAATTTATTGACAAAAAAAACCCTTCGAACTACAGAGCTCCGCAGAACTTTATCAAAAGGCGCAAATACTGAGCAAAAATAAAACAAATAAAAACCTGGTCCAGCTGAGGGAGGACCGGTTTGAGAATCTTTGGTCTTCAAATGCTATATGTCAAATCTAAACTGTAGCCTGTTGTTGGCTACTTCATGCCCAAGCACATGTCAGGTTTTCAAACACTTTACTAGAGAACTATAAAGTTGTAATATCAAAACAGTTTAAAACTATGAACATAGGTAAATGAAATACATATTATCTCTTAAATAGGGTAATCCTACAAGTCTGTCATCTTGGCTAGAACCAATTGATGTCTTTCCACAGGTGATTTGTTTTAAACTGTTGAGTCAGATACATTCTGAGATCTGAGATTCCAAATGTTTCTGTCCACTCCTTCAAGTAATTTCAACTATTTTTTTATACCTATTACATGTGCAGTTGTTTATGTTTTTTAAGATTGCTAGGGTCAGCAAACGACTTTGAGCACATTGTGCATGCATAGGGTTTTGCACCAGTGTGGATGTTCTGGTGAATTTTTAAGGAATGTTTTTGAACAAAACTTTTTCCACACCAAGTACATGTAAAGGGCCTTCCACCATTATGCATTTTGAGGTGGTATGTTAATCCTTGTTTTGTTGAAAGGCTTTTCCCACAGATATTACAAATAAATGTACATTTTGGACTGTGGCTACTTTGTTGTAATTCTCTGCTGTGCATCCTTTTATGCTTTCTGAAAGTGCTTGGATCACTAAATGACTTTGGACACAGAGTGCAGACATATGGTTTTGCACCTGTGTGGATATTCTGATGGATCTGCAGGTTAGTTTTGTGAACAAATCTCTTTCCACACTGAGTGCATGCATATGGCCTCTCTCCAGTATGCAGTGTGTAATGAACAGTAAGCGAATATTTTGACTTAAGACTTTTTCCGCAGATTTTGCAAATAAATCTAGGTCCTTCCTTTTTCTTTATGCTGGAATGACCCAAAGTTGTCTCAGACGTATTTGAAGGTTTAACTTTTGTGGCCGTTGTGGACATGTCAGCATTTTCTTCCAGTGTTACAAGTACACTGCAATCTAAGCTGGTAGATTCTGGGTTATTAAACAAAGCTGTGTGGTCAAGTAAGCCAGATGTCACTACATGTGAAAAATCACACCGTTCATGCTTTTTAGTTCTTCCATCATTGCCCCGCTGGGCCTCCTTCTCCTCCTCCTCCTCTATGTCCCCCTCTGTTTTTGTTGGAGAGAGTTGGATATGTTGAAGGCTCTGATGCTCTTTCTCGAGATCCCCATCAAGAGCCAGACAGTCCTGAGTCTCATATTCACAGTCTAGGGTGAAGCCTTTGTTGCACTTAGCTTCTGTGTTTTGGGACCCATGTTCTGCAATGCTCTCAAGTTCAGTCTTGAGGTCTGAAATTTGGCGGTTTAAATCTGTATGATGAATAGTATGAAATACATCTTTGGATGCTGCTGGCAAGAAAGAAGCACATACAAAAGTCACTTGTTACGTACATTTTCAATAACCAACCACCGCTAACAATGTAATGTGACTTCTGTGCTAGTTTGATGGAATTGCTGGGTTTTCTTTTACTATCAGATTTCTTTTAAGAATAACGGTAAGGTTAAATAAAAAATAAAACAAATACTAAATAAAAGTAAATTTATTTAAAATAAATATGACTCATCAAAATCTATGCAATATAATTTCAAAATCTAGGGTTCAATAGCTTTTGAAGACACCCTTTTGAATTACATAAACATATATGAAAGCATAAATTTATATACGTTATGTAAGCCAATCATTCAACAAATAAAGGACCAAATCAATGATGAATAAAGAGATAAGTAATTACTCTAAATGAGCTCTTGGCCTTTGCTCACATGCTAGTGAAAAGTAGCCAACATTCCTAAGTCTGATCTTACCATCCAATTTACCCTTTGCTCTGCCCATAATGGATATCTCCATCTCTTCCTCTTTTATTCCTGCTAACATAGGACTCCAGTGCTGCAAGACCAAATAGCAAGAAAGAAAAAATTGTAGGAAAAAACAAGGACATGCACAAAATGCATGAAGATATGCATTGTAAAAGCTCTTTGTTAACACTCACTTAACACTAAAAAACAATGCAAAAGGAATTCACATCTTTGTAGCATGTAAGCATATATTCATACCCATGAAGAACAATTAATTCATAATAATTCATAATTAATTCATGGTCAAACATTTCAGTTTACCATATTGTAATCTTTGGAAAACTACTAATTCTACAACACCGTGTGTTTACGGTGACATAACAGATACAAATGTTTCACAATGTTTAAGAAGAAACCAAATTGGTTGATCTAATAAGGAGATCACATCATCAGATGCACAGAATACCTGTTTTATGTAACTAGTAGGGGTGACCTGCAATAGTCGCTGATTCTACTATAGTCGACTATACCCCTAGTCGACTATGAACGTCATTGTTGAATGTACCATTCTAACTGCATGGGGGTGCCCAAGGATGCTGTTAAGCATTAGTTGTTACATGAAGTCTTTGTTTTCATTATATATAGCCTTTTGTCAAATAAAATCATCCTAATTTCTGTTAATAAATATTTTAAAATGATGTGTGCACATTAACATTAGGCATCTTCCTTACTACACATTAATAAATCACACCCTGCAGTTGCACAATCCGAATGAGCGGAGCTGAACACGCTAAAGGATAGTCAGCATCTGCCGAGATTATAATGGCTTCAAAAACTTAAAAAGTGTAGGAGTAAAGTGCAAGTTATGTCATCAACGTCTTTCATTTCACACGACAACAACCAACATGGCATACCATTTAAAACGTGTAAGGCAAAAAAAAAAAAAACAGTTCAGCCGTTTGTCATTTCAGTCGTGTTGTCTCGTCGCGGTGCCTATAAACATTTTTTGTTTTTTTAAACCCCGTTACTTGAACCTTTACTTATCATTTTTTTGCTGTTGTGTGCAATTCTTTAAATATTTTCAGGCAGGCATATTTTATTAAAAATATTTTTGACATTTTGCACAGTGCCTGTCTGACAATTCGATATGCGCACTGCGCACTGATGGTGACTTTTTTGTTAATGTTCTCTAACGTTTCATTAAAAAATAAATAAGTAAATAAATAAATAAATAAAAGCTGAATAAAGCCAACCTACCATGTTTATTAATTTATCTGAGTGTTTTAGGTTTTTACTTTGAAGTGGAAAAAAGTCCTGAATGAGAACAGGATCCCGTTGAAGGTGCTCAAGATAAAAAAAAACCCCGATTAGACTATTAGTCAACTAAAGGGAAAATCTGACAAATCAGATTCGACTATGAAAATCCTTAGTTGAAAACACCTCTAGTAACTAGCAAAACAAAAAAGGTTTAATAAAAAACATCTTGGTTATTTTAGGTTTTCAGATGATGACATTCAGCAAATAACATTCATGACAAATACCTACCCACTGACCTCCTTTAGGTTTCCTTTCACTCTCCACTGTCTTTTGCCCACACTCTGGAAAAAAAGTATTTGTATGATTATAAACTTAAAAAAGTATATAGACACCTAGCTGTTTTCATAAATATGTAGTGTTTATGAAGACAGCTAGGTGTCTAGATACATATATATTACTTATGTACATATTCTGGGTCAGATGGTTCTGGTACTAGCTACACAATCGAAGATCCCCAGTCACTGACCATATAGTTCTTTTAAACAATGGGCAGTACCAGAGAGCCTGGGATTTGTGTTCGGATACCCCATTTTCTCCAAATGAGAATGGCCAGAAGTGGCGAAGAGGTGAGCAAACTCAGAAAATGGCCACACAACAACTCAGCACTGAGACTCTGCAGCAGTCATCCTAAAATGGGAAGGAGGACAACTGCAGCTCATCATTGCTGATTGCGTGTTTTAGAGCGCGTACCCGAGCAAATGCTGGTTTACGAACAAGCGCTATTCCGCAAGTGAGAGCTGGCTCGTAAGCCAGTGCTGGTTCGCGAGTCTCCTCCTGTGGCGTCAGGAGAAGCGACTTCGGGGTCAGCCGTGACAGAGCCCCCCCCTCTAGGCCCGAGACCCCGTGGGATCAGGGCAATAGCCCTGTCGCGACAGAAGTCCCGGATAAAGTCAGGGCACAGGATGTGCAAGACCGGGACCCAGGATCGCTCCTCGGGACCGTACCCCTCCTTGTCCACAATATACTGATCCCGAACCCGGACTGACGACCGTCAAGGAGACGGCGGACAGTATAAGCCGGACCCTCGTTGATCATGAGGGGAGGAGGCACCATGGGAGCCTGGGGTAATCCACATAGGACAGGCCGGAGCTGCGACACGTGGAAAACCGGGTGGACTCGAAGAGAGGGAGGAAGTGCCAGGTAGTAAAACACCGGGTTCTGCCGCTGCATAACGTTAAATGGGCTCAAATAGCATAGCGCCAGCTTCCTAGTGCCACCGCGAACAGGCAGGTCCTTGGTAGACAACCAAACCCACTGACCCAGGCAAAACAAGGGAGCAGAGAGACTGTGCCTGTCATCGTAGCGATGTTGGGTCAGTCAAGGCAGACAACAGGGCCCTACGAGCATTCTTCCAGGCCAAACGACATCGCCTGACAAGGGCCCAGGCCCCAGGCACTGCAGCCTGTTCCTCCTGTTCAGCAACCCGTTAAGGCATTCAAACGGGGACATTTCCAGGGATGAGTGGCACAGGGAGTTATGGGCATATTCTGCCCATACAAGACGGTCCGCCCAGGAGGCAGGGTTAGCAGTGGCCAGGCAACGAAGGGTCTGCTCTAGGTCTTGATTGACCCTTTCCATCTGGCCGTTAGATTGAAGGTGTACCCCGAAGAGAGAATGAGGACGGCCACCCAGAAACGGCTAGCAAACTGAGGCCCCCTATCGGAGACCACATTGACTGCGAAGCCATGAGCGTGCACCACGTGCTCCAAAAACAGTTGGGCTGTCTCACGGACCGAAGGTAGTTTGGCCAATGCCACAAACTTAGCCACCTTGGAGAACCGGTCAATGATCACAAGGATGGTGGTGTTCCAGTCATAAAATCCATGGAGACGTGGGTCCAAGGACGCGAGGGCATGGCGAGCGAGAGCAAAAGGTCCAAGGGTTTGGACCGAAAGGTCGTATTATTGGAGCATATTGCGCAAGCGGCCACATAGTCCCCTATAGCCTGATCCATACCGGGCCACCAGAAGCGTCTACAAATGAACTTGATAGTTCGCTGTGCCCCTGGGTGAGCAGTGAACGGAGATGTGTGGCCCCACTGCATGACATCTTTGCGCTTGTTGGAGAGGACATACAGCCATCCAGGTGGTACACCTCCTGGGTCAGGTTCGGTAGCCAGGGCCCGCTTAACCGCCGCCTCCACATCCCACAGGATAGGAGCTATGATGTTGGCGGGCGGTAACACGGTGCTAGGAGCCACCTGATCTACTTGCGGCTCCCAAACTTCCGCCTGGAAGTTTCACCCTCAAGACTCTCCTGCCTATATACCTCTCCTCCTTCCTCTGTACATGTCCAAACCATCTCAATCTCGCTTCTCTAACTTTATCTCCAAGACATGCTAAATGTGCTCATCCTCTAATAAACTCATTTCTGATCCTATCCTTCCTCGTCACTCCAAATGAGAATCTCAACATCTTCATCTCAGACACCTCCATCAGTTACTCATTATGTCGTGATGGTGTAATAAAGGTGGTTTTCCAGAACTCATACCAGGTTATAGGCGCCTCGCAAGATACTCATAATGCCCTGATGATGTAATAAAGGCCGTTCTTCATTCGTCGCCTTCCTCAACTTGTACCAGGTTATAGGCGCTACGCAAGTCTAGCTTGGCGAAGATGGTAGCCTGCTGCAAAGCCTTGAAGGCAGTAGACATTAAAGGCAAAGGATGACTATCCTTAATAGTAATTTTATTAAGGCCCCTATAATCTATACAAGACCTCAGGCCTCAGGGGAGGTGGAAGGCCAAATGAGCCCTGCGGCCAGGGACTCCTGAATGTAGGCCTCTATAGCTTTTTGCTCAGGTACTGTGAGAGACAATAACCGACCACGGGGAGGACTGGTTCCAGGCAGCAGGTCTCTGAGGTCATGGTATTCAGCAGGGACTTGACTGAGGTCAAGGGGCTTGGGTGGTCTTTTGTTGCTGCAGGCACTTTTAGTGTAAAGGCAGGAGTCATGACAAACCGGTCCCCACTACCTGACTGACAGGTTATGCCAGTCGACCTCTGGGTTGTGACGCTGTAGCCAGGGGAGACCAAATATCAATCGCGCAGGGTAATACGTTCAGCATGCCCCCCTATTTTCATGTCCAGCGGGATAGTCTGGTTAGCGACCTCCCCTGAAACGAGACTGTCCATCAACTGCTGCCACAGTGAGGGGTGTCCTCGATTGCACCAGGGGAATCTGAAGTTCTTTCACTAAGGCAGCATCAGTGAAATTTCCTGTCGCACCCATCAACGAACGTGAGCAACTTGTGTTCGTCTGCTCCACGCCATGACAGAGTGACATGGAGTGTTAGACCGCACAAATGGGGAGAACCGGAATGACCTGCCGGAGGTCTCCCTCCTACCTCCCTCCTATTTCTAGTAATCTGAGATGTTGAAGCTGTGATCCAGCAGTGTCATGGCATTACTCTACTTGTGACAATGACTTGACTTGAAAGCAATGTCTCAGTGAGACCTCATGACTGTGGTCACCTCTGAAACCCTCCTTTTAGTTATGCTGCTATAGATTAGCCTGCCGGAGCCACATGAGCTGGCATGTGAGCTATGTACGTTTAAATCAATGGTGGTTTGAATTGATGTCCACATACTCTGTCTGTATTGTCTATCTTTGTGCATGCTTCTACCCAAGACGATTGTATGCAAGCACCTTCAAGCTCCTGGGAGATGGTCTGGCTTGCCGGTCGATGTACTGATGCCGGGGATGGATGTGCCATTGCCGCAAGAGGACATGCTGATGCACCAAAGGGACCGTGACTACTTGACCAGGGAACAAGAACCTTAACTATAACTGTAGAACCACCTTTTGACCACAAATACGGACTTGTGCTAACGGGTCGCCCAATGGAGAATGGGTTCTCTTTTGAGTCTTGGTCTCCCGAGATTTCTTCCCTTCCTAATCTCCACCATCATAGGGAGTTTTTCCTTGCCACTGTCGCCTTTGGCTTGCTCATTAGGGATCTGGACCCATACGATTGTAAAGCTGCTTTGTGACAACATGTGTTTTAAAAAGCGCTATATAAATAAATTTCACTTGACTTGACTACCGGCGGACCTGCCCTTTTCCCTTCAGGTCAGGGCATTTGGCGCGTTTGTGACCCTCTTACCCACAATACAGGCAGTGACCCCCTGAACCCTGACATCACGCCCAAGCATGTCAAGTTTTCAAACACTTTACAAGAGAACTTTTAAAGCTGTGATATCAAAACAGTTTACAACTATGAAAATAGCTAAATGAAATGCATCTTATCTCTTAAATAGGGTAATCCTACAAGTTTGTTATTTTGCTAGAACCAAATGATGTCTTTCCACAGGTGATTTGTTTTAAAATGTTGTGTCCGATACATCTGAGATTCTAAATGTTTCAGTCCAGTCTTTCTAAAGTTGCGGTGACTTTAGTACATTCAAAATAACATGACTATTTAAAATACGTACATTACTGCAAGTTTGTTTTGGTTGCCAGAAATAAGAATTTGCATATTTTGGTACTTTTGCTGATACGGTCTTTGCTATTGAAAAAAGAATTCCGAATATGCGAACGTGAAACCACCTTTACCGCGGTGTAGTTACGTAGTTTTAACGACATAAGATCTCCTAAAAATGAGATAGTTTTCTCGTTTTAATGACATAAGGATCTTGTAATAACGACATGCTGACTAAATTGTTTTAACATTCTTGGCAGCAATACGCTGTCACGTATTGAACAGGCAGAGAGGGATCCAAATGCGGAAGAACACCGCTTTTATTGAAATGAAACGTTGGTACAAGCACAGGCAGGTGTATCACGAGCACTAGTAACAACTGCGTTGTCTTGGCGTGGTCAGGACGGTCCAGGGTCATACCGGGGGAGCAGAAGTCAGGAGGTACAGAGGGACTAGGCAGGAGACAAGGTCGGGGACGTAAGCGAGGGTCGGAACACAGGAAAGCAGACAGGTAATAGAAAGGCTTGGTATGCGGCATGAGTCGGCAATACTTCGCGACTAGGAAGTGGAATGTGGGCGTTTAAATAGAGATACAGGGGGGCGTGGTGATGAGTGTCAGGTGAGGCTGGTTAGGTGGAGATCAGGTGGCATTCCTTACAGTACCCCCCCTCAAAGGAGCGGCACTCGACGCTCTACGACGAGCCGGGGGTCTACCGCGGCGTCTGGGAGCGGGAAAGTTGGGGTGTGTTGCGTGGAAATCCGCGATCATGGTAGGGCAGAGGACATCCCTCGCCGGAATCCAGGCCCGCTCCTCGGGACCATATCCTTCCCAGTCCACGAGGTACTGGAGTCCGTTCCTTCGGCGCCGAGACTCCAGAAGCTCCCGGACAATGTATGCCGGTCGACCGTCGATTTCCAGGGGATCCGGAGGGCTAGTGGACACAGGGGGAGTGGTGAACGGACTGTAGTGAACTGGCTTAAGGAGAGAGACATGGAAGACAGGATTGACACGATAATGAGCAGGCATAAGGAGCTTATACGAGACAGCGTTGACTCTGCTGAGTATTTTGAATGGCCCAATGTACCGTGGGCTAAGCTTTTTACTACGCTGTTTCAAATGCAGGTTTTGTGTCGATAGCCATACCCTCTGTCCCGGATGATAGATTAGGGCTGGAAGACGACGGCGATCCGCGTTGAGCCGGCGTGTGTGCAGGGCGCGGCGTAAATGGACATGTGCCATCTCCCAGGTGCGGGCACTGCGCTTGAGCCACTCATCCAGGGCCGGGACGTCAGCGGGTGTCTTGTCCCACGGGAAGAATGCAGGTTGATAACCATAGACACATTGGAAGGGTGTGAGTTTGGTTGCGGAGTGTATGATGGAGTTACGGGCATATTCTGCCCACGGGAGGTATTTGTGCCAGTCATGTTGGGAGGCACAATACTGACGGAGAAACCTCCCTAATTCTTGGTTGTATCGTTCGACCTCTTCGTTAGATTGGGGGTGGTAACCCGAAGTCAGACTAACAGTTATGCCTAGAAGCTTGCAGAACTGCCTCCAGACCCGAGACGTGAATTGTGCTCCTCGGTCTGAGACGATATCTTCAGGTAAGCCGTATATGCGAAATACATAATTAAACAGATCCAGCGCGGATTCCATAGCTGTAGGTAGTTTGGGGCGAGGAATCAAGCGGCACATTTTCGAGAATCGGTCTACGATAACCATAACAACTGCGTTGTCTTGGCGTGGTCAGGACGGTCCAGGGTCATACCGGGGGAGCAGAAGTCAGGAGGTACAGAGGGACTAGGCAGGAGACAAGGTCGGGGACGTAAGCGAGGGTCGGAACACAGGAAAGCAGACAGGTAATAGAAAGGCTTGGTATGCGGCATGAGTCGGCAATACTTCGCGACTAGGAAGTGGAATGTGGGCGTTTAAGTAGAGATACAGGGGGGCGTGGTGATGAGTGTCAGGTGAGGCTGGTTAGGTGGAGATCAGGTGGCATTCCTTACATACGCTTCCGTACATTTTATCATTTATTGACCAAAGATCCCTTCAAACTACAAGAGCTCTATAGAACTTTATCAAAATGCACGGATACTGAGCAAAAATCAAACAAATAAAAACCTGGTGCAGCTGGGGTTCTAGAGGAGTAGTTTGAGAATTTTTGGTCTACAAATGCTACTATATGTCAAATCTAAACTGTAGCCTGTTGTTGGCTACTTCAGGCCCAAGCACATGTCAGGTTTTCAAACACTTTACACGAGAACTTTAAAGCTGTGATATCAAAACAGTTTACAACTATGAAAATAGCTAAATGAAATGCATCTTATCTCTTAAATAGGGTAATCCTACAAGTTTGTTATTTTGCTAGAACCAAATGATGTCTTTCCACAGGTGATTTGTTTTAAAATGTTGTGTCCGATACATCTGAGATTCTAAATGTTTCAGTCCAGTCCTTCTAAAGTTGCGGTGACTTTAGTACATTCAAAATAACATGACTATTTAAAATACGTACATTACTGCAGGTTTGTTTTGGTTGCCAGAAATAAGAATTTGCATATTTTGGTACTTTTGCTGATACGGTCTTTGCTATTGAAAAAAGAATTCCGAATATGCGAACGTGAAACCACCTTTACCGCGGTGTAGTTACGTAGTTTTAACGACATAAGATCTCCTAAAAATGAGATAGTTTTCTCGTTTTAATGACATAAGGATCTTGTAATAACGACATGCTGACTAAATTGTTTTAACATTCTTGGCAGCAATACGCTTCCGTACATTTTATCATTTATTGACCAAAGATCCCTTCAAACTACAAGAGCTCTATAGAACTTTATCAAAATGCACGGATACTGAGCAAAAATCAAACAAATAAAAACCTGGTGCAGCTGGGGTTCTAGAGGAGTAGTTTGAGAATTTTTGGTCTACAAATGCTACTATATGTCAAATCTAAACTGTAGCCTGTTGTTGGCTACTTCAGGCCCAAGCACATGTCAGGTTTTCAAACACTTTACACGAGAACTTTAAAGCTGTGATATCAAAACAGTTTACAACTATGAAAATAGCTAAATGAAATGCATCTAATCTCTTAAATAGGGTAATCCTACAAGTTTGTCATTTTGCTAGAACCAAATGATGTTTTTCCACAGGTGATTTGCTTTAAAAGGTGTCTTGATACTTCTAATCTGAGATTGCAAATGTTTCAGTCCACTCCTTCATGTAATTTCAACTAATTTTTTAATACCTATTACATGTGCAGTCGTTTATGTTTTTTAAGACTGCTGGGGTCAGCAAATGACTTTGAGCACATTGTGCATGCGTAGGGTTTTGCACCAGTGTGGACATTGTAGTGAATGTCTAGGTTAAATTTCTTGGCAAATCTTTTGCCACACTGTGCACATGTAAAGGGCTTCTCCTTGGTATGTAATCTGTAGTGAGCAGCAAATGAGTACTTTGTTGAAAGTTTTTTCCCACATACATTGCAAGTATATTTTTTGCCTTTCTGTTTCTCACATGTTAGTGAAATACTGGTTCTTTCTAGAAAATTTGAATGCTTAACATCTGGAGTCACCATGAAATTAAAGTCTCTGGCTAAATTTAAGGACATCCTATAGTCCGAGTTTGTTTCTGTGTTGTTCTCCCTAAGCAGCTGTGTGGAAGTATGCTGCAATTCAGACGTCAGTAAGCAGGAGATGTCAAACTCTTCCTCTTCTCTTTTAGGCTGAGAGAAGTGTTGCTCACTGTCTGCATCACACACACCCGTCAATAGAGGTTCCTCCCCCTCATCTTCACAGTATCCATGGACATCTGTACTACACTCCACTACAGAGGTTTGAAGATCATGTTGAGCCTTCTCTGGTTCAGGCTTGAGGTCATACAGTGGGCATCGTGCTTCTGGTTCCATGCAAGCAGGACCGTAAATTATATCACTGGATGCTGCTGAGAAAGAAGAATCAGGAAGAAAGGAATTTAGGTTGTGATTCTATTTAGAAAAACATAGAAAACATACTGTAATAGTGACAAGCAAATGTCATACAATTTCCTATATCCAATTTCCTAAGCAGTAAGCGAAGCAGTAAGCTAATCTTTTATTTTGAAACTGAATAAATGTTGCCATGAGCTTTAAAGAGCCATTTCTGCATTGCTTTGTCATTACCATCAAGCCTTTGTTCCACTCTTTCACTAGCAGATCTGTCCATTATCTCTCCTTTCACTCCTAGTATAGAGCCCAACTTCTGCACATTGATGAGAGTAGAGGAAAGTCAATAACATGGTCATAGTCAGATCAAACGTGTTATGTCTTATAAATGAGTGTTAGTACTTAGCATAAACAAGTGTATAATACACTTAAAATGTACACCCAAATAATCTAAAATCACCCACCCAGTGTCTTCTTCTGGCTGCTGTAGACTCAGCTGTTAGGTTTCTGGCCATTTTCCTAGACTCTGCAAAAGAGATGAGCATTGAAAGCTGTAATGACATTGTAGTGAACGACTAACTGCTGATTAAAAAATGTTTAGCAGGCCATCACTAAAAATTTGAACAAAGATTCATTCAAATGTGTTGTAGGGATGTGTACAAAGAATAGTTGGTGGAGCCATTTGATTTGTAATTTTTCTAGAATTTGGTTCCAGTCTGATAATCACACTTGTCACCAGCCCTGTGACTTTCCTCTTCTTAATTTCTTGGAAGAAAAGCAACATTACAAAAAAAAGACATTTGATTTACATTTACGGCAGACGACCTTATCCAGAGCGACTTACATTTTATCTCATTTTTTATGCAAGTGAGCAATTGAGGGTTAAGGGCCTTGCTCAGGGGCACCTCAGTCATGGCCTCAGGTCTGGGAATCAAACTCACGACCCTCCGGTCACAAGACCAGTTCCCTTACCACCAGGCCATGACTGCCCTTATGATTTGTTCGCTGTAAAATCTGTACTTAAAAAAATTCAGCCATCTAATAATTTAGAAGTTTTCAGTCCTTTTAGAGTAAAACAATGACCAGAGTAACCTAATGATAAATGCACCATTAAGCTACAAGCGAGCCACCTACATTCATGGGCGTGGTAGTGGGGGGAAAAGTGGACCTGACTACCCAGGACCCAAATAGGGAGAGGGGCCCACTTTGCTCATGTGCCTCGTTTACTGTTTATAGGGGCTCACTGACAGCCGGGTTTCCATCCAAACCTTTCGAAAAAATAATGCGCAATTTCCAAGTTTCGGCAGAAAAAAATGCGAATTAAGCCTTGTTTACATTCATTACAGTTATGCGAATAAACTTTAGATCACGTGAGAGGACGCCAAACAATAGTGGTTTTACGTCCATCTGGCAGTTACGCATTTTTGCACGTTGAGGTTTTGAAACATTTTTATTTTATTTTTTTCTATACATGGAGAAGTTCAATTAAATTTTTGCTCTCTCCAGAACTGTTTTTGTATGCATTTGCCATCTTTACATCGCGATCATGTACAGAACCACATGACTTGAGGCATGATACGTCATCGTTTATGCGAAAAACCAGTTTTTCCGTATTTTGGCGATGCGATAGTCTAACTTTTCCACCTCATTCTAGCGTAAAAATCTTTTTGCGATATTTGGGGCTTTTTTCGAGTTTTAGACTTTTTCCATCCAGCTTTTTTCATGCGCATTTTCAAAATGCGCAAAAACTCGGTGGATGGAAAACCGTGTACAGGGCCCAGAATTTGCTGCTACACCCCTGCCTACGTTACCTGTGGAAGTACTACAGGCACTGGCAAACCTAAAGTGGCGGTGAAGCACAGCAGAAGAGAGAGAATATCAGGACACCCGACTACCGAGATAAAATCTCAATACACACCAGGTCAAACTAGGCTCACTAACTAGCTAGCTAGCAAAAGTTTCATATTGGTGTGCGTGACCAACCCGCAGAATTTCTCGTTTCACCGCCAGGTTCCCCAGATTTTGTGCACTCATTCTTCGAAACCGCTTCTGGCATAAATTGTTGCCCGTTGTACAACTTTTGTCTCAGCTCCTCGTTTTCCTTCTTGCTTCTCATTATTTCCATGTGTAAAGACCTGAACCAGTTGTCCGTCAGAGCGCAAATGTCTGCGACTGCCGTTTTCATCAGTACTTCTAGAACAGCTGTAAGCTGAACCTGAAAATGAGAGTCAACCATGCTTTTAACAGATCACTCTTCAATAAAGAAATAAAAAAACTCTGAATTAACAAGCTATTTTCCAACAACAGGTATTTAAGCTAACAGGTGACTATTAGCTTCCGTCAACAAGACGTCAGATTCCGCTGTTGGGATTTTCTTCGACGCTCGAGTCTCTTTCACTCTCTCGTATATTTACCTCCATCTGCTGGATGGGAGATGAGGAACGCTGCGAGAAACCCGTAGTGTGAATTTATTTATAGATTGTAGGAAGAAATATGAGTAAAAAACGTCAATACTCAAGTAAGGACGATTATTTCGTGTTATTTCGTCCTTATGGAAGCCTGTAGGGCAGCGATTAAGGATGGGGACATGTCACATGTGTGTTGGTTTAATATTGAGGTGAGGCTGATCGATGTGGACGTGATGATTGGCTGTGACTGTGGACGTGACATTAATTATCTAAATAATTCAGGGTTGCCAACTTTTCAAGATCACTTGGAGTGAGATTTGAACCTGGAGGGGGTGGCGAGTGTAAATTGTTACCGGGCGGGGTGTAAAATGGACACAAATTAAGTATTATATCGCGATCGATCGATGGCCAGTGGTTGGCGCCAGAGCGAACTAGTAACTCATTGAATCATAGATATGGATCAGAGGTAAATAAACTAGATTTTTTTTTCGGCGTGAGAAATCGGATGTGTGACGTGAGAGCGTGTGAAGACAGTCAAATGCGTGTGTTAGCAACCCTGTGATTAGATTCAACTTTGTTGTCATTGCCATAGTTCAGGTACTGGACAACCAAATGCAGTTTAGTATCTAACCAGTAGTGCAAATGAGCAGAAAGTGCAATAAGTACATGAGCAGGTAGTGAATAAATAGAAGTTTAGGGTATAAATTAGGGTTGCAACGGTATGAGATTTTCACGGTATGATAACCGTCTCAGAAAATACCGCGGTATCACGGTTATCACGGTATCACAGTTAGTTTGTATATTATTAAAAGATACACTGACCCTTAAAGAAATTACAAGTTTTTTTTGTTCAATTAACTATTTATTGTAGAAACCTGGAACTATTGTATACAAAATGTCTCCTTTAAAAAAATAAGCTGTACACATGTTTAAATAAATACTGCAAAATTAGATAAACCTAAATCATGGATTTCAGTACAATTATTTAAGTTTAAATTATTTAATATCTGATAAACTCAACCTGGGTCAGTGTCTGATCAACAACTGTTGTAAACGTCCGTTGTACTGCCAAGTTAGAATATAACCAGATACTGCAGAAAGAGAGGATTTATTTCTGACATGACCCTCACAATAGAGATTTCTATTTTAAGGCTTTCACACCGAGTCTGGTTTTAACATATGAAAAACAGGCACGTAAAATTTTGAAAATGAACGCATGTAAATTAATGGCATCTTTCACATCCAGTGAAAGCAAGGACCTTAAAAATCTATGGATTTACACTTTCACTAGTGACCGTAGCGCGCGACTCGGCACAGTTCTTTTGTATTACGTTAACAAATACGAGCCTCTTGTAATTCCAGGACGAAACACGAGAGAACGTGAAGACGTTAAGACTGGGCGTTTTGAAAATAAACAACCATTAAATAATTTAATAAAAAGCGAATTATTTTGAGTATATGTATAAATATTTAACTTAATTAAGTTTAAGGTGCTGGGAAATATTGAAACGGACCTTTAAAGTTACGTACAAGTGCTTTAATTCCACCTTATAAAGGTGTATGAACCCTGCAAACATGACTTTGTTCATTGCGCTGAGGCGCGACGCGCGCAAAGTTACAAAATTCGAGACGTGCACGACCTCGCGAATCGACAGCGCGCGAGACCCGCGCTCACCGGCGGAGCCACCGCGATTACGTCATTTTCGCCGCTGATTTTAGTTAAGCTTTTTTTTTTGTTAAAAAATTTGTTAAGTCTAATGCACTTTCTGCCATTCTCACTGCTGTGTGCTTAGTAGCTGAACCGGAGCGGAGTTGCGCATGCGCGGGTCAGTTTCTCCGCTGGCTTGCTTTTTACCGGTAATAAGCAAACGCACACGGTATGATAACCGTGCATTTTAATACCGTGGTATACCGTGAAACCGGTTACCGCTGCAACCCTAGTATAAATACAATATAGATACAGGGCTCTCAAGTCTCACGCATTGAGCGTGTGACACACGCATTTGACTGTCTTCACACGCTCACACGCCACACTTCCGATTTCACACGGCGAGAAAAAAAATCTAGTTTATTTACCTCCGATCCATATCTATGTCGCCCTCCACTGGCGATCGATCGCGATATACAACCCCCCCCCCCCCCCCCCCCCCCCCCCCGCTCAACAACTTACGTTAGCCACCCCCCCTCCCGCTCAACAATTACCGTTCGCCACCCCCGTCAACAACTCTCACACTCTGACATGAATCCAAAACTTGAGAGCCCTGTAGATATCTATACAATAGATATGTACACGGAGTGTGCAGTACAGTTGGACTGTAGCTGTAGCAGCAGTAGCCTATTGCTTTTTAGCAGTATAAAGTGCAAATATGGTATGATAGAGGATATATATATATATAAGTTGGGAAGTGTATGGAAAATTAAGGTTGGTGTGCCTTTTTAATAAGGGTTGAGGTGTTGAGTGTCCAAGAGACTGTTCTAAATCAGTTGTATTAGGCCGGGAACATGCAGCTGCCGTTGGTATGCCCAAGAAGAGTGAGGCGTCAGTCTCTGCAGGTTGGAGTAGTGGGTGTTTTGAAAGGTTTCTGGGTGTATCGAAAGTACAGTGGATGTATGGTGTGATTTTTGTTTCAATAGTTCCACAAAAGCAAAAGTATATCCAAGAGCAGAAAGTATATGTTATGAATGCAAAACAGAAAAAAATATATCAAAAGTATATATTTTTTATATAATTGGTTATTTGAAACTTATTTTCGTTTGCATTTTGACAAGATTTTGGTTCCATTGTTTTTGGTTTTTTGGATTTTCCCAGTAAGGTCTTTTGCTTCCGGAATATCTGCTTCTGCTTCGTTTTTTGCTTCTGACTTTTGGAACACATTTCACGTGAGGGAGGGACTTAGATGAAGGCGTTCCTCTGCAATCTCCATTGGTCACTGATTCCGGACTGACACAGAGCTCTGGGACCAAGCCACGCCCACCCCACCAGCTTCCCAGCGTTTTCAAACATGGCGGAACGCGGCGGTTCTGTTTCACAGTAGCATGTAAACTAAGTTTTACCATAAAAGTTTATACAAAGGTTATAATTAATTGCTAAATGGTCTGTAGATATTGCAAATGTACACTGTATAATAACTACATTAAGCATGGCGGTTAATATTTAGCACACTTCACCAGCGCGAGCTTTTTAAAATTTTAGTGAACTGGATGCAGGCATGAAAATCTGTCACCTTGCGGCGAAATTCGCCGTTTTGAAGTTTTCATATTTTGCGGTAAAACAAACTCTTATGAAAAATAGGTAGATAGTAAAATAAGAAACAAGATTTTTTTGTAGTTCTAAATGATGAACCCTGGTATTTTTTACACTCATTTTTGCCGCTGATGTTATTTATTGGTTCAAGATGTAATGGTTTTGACTGAGCCATCTGGAATGGCGAAAGCGGCTCGCGTTTACGGATCTGGCTCCATATATTGACAAGACAGGTCAATATTTTTCAGCGCGACATTACCGTGAGAGAAGTCAACAGGGAAGAGCGTGTTTAAAGCTAGCCTTTAAATTATTATGATTTTTAATTTAATCGCTGCTGTAGCTTCTGTCACCGTTTTGCTACATTCACAATAGTAGCGACTAGTTACTCGCTCCTCCTGGATCATTCGCTAGCGTCCCCGCGGGTCTAAAGTGAGAAGGAAACTAATCCGCACTCTGCGTTTCAATGGACTACTCTTCTTACTCCCACCCCTCCAAGTTAAAATCTTTTTGTTTTTATCTCTGAGTCGGACAGTGTCCGAATGTCATGTCTGACATGTATTATGTTTAGTATCTCTATATTCAATGGTTCAATGAATATTGTTCACTTCTTAATAAAATATGGACAGCACAAGATGCATGTGATGTGTGGTACCTGCAGAACACTGAAAAACTGTGAGTGAACAAAGCTGGTTGTATATAGGGTGGCCACTTTTCAGTATTGCTTTAATTTTGGTATTTGGCTTTAATTTTGGTATTTTTTACTATTATGGATTTTACTATATTTGGCATCACCTCTCGTACACCAGCTGCCCCCCGCTGTCCGTCGCCATACCAGATATTGCAAATACTCATATTTCTTCCACACATCAATGTTCTCTCCATCCAGTTCACTAAAATTTTAAAAAGCTCGTGCTGGTGAGCATGCTTAATGTAGTTATTATACAGTGTACATTTGCAATATCTACAGACCATTTAGCAATTAATTATAAACTTCGTATAAACTTTAATGGTAAAACTCAGTTTACATGCTGCTGTGAAACAGAACCACCGCGTTCCGCCATGTTTGAAAACGCTGGGAAGCTGGTGGGGTGGGCGTGGCTTGGTCCCAGAGGCGGTCTCAGAGCTCTGTGTCAGTCCGGAATCAATGACCAATGGAGATTGCAGAGGAACGCCTTCATCTAAGACCCTCCCACACGTGAAATGTGTTCCAAAAGTCAGAAGCAAAAAACGAAGCAGAAGCAAAGAGAGATTCCAGAAGCAAAAGACCTTACTGGGAAAATCCAAAAAAACAAAAACAATGGAACCAAAAACTTGTCAAAATGCAAACGAAAATAAGTTTCAAATAACCAATTAAATAAAAAATATATACTTTTGATATATTTTTTTCTGTTTTGCATTCATAACATATACTTTCTGCTCTTGGATTTACTTTTGCTTTTGTGGAACTATTGAAACAAAAATCACTCCATATGGATACGACCAAAATGTGGGCGTGTTAATAGTATCCTGACAGTAATGGAACTACACGCATAACTTCTGTTGTGATTCCCAAGTTAAACACAACACAAATCATGAGATCACACAGCACATTAACAGACAGATACATAGACACACACGCCTTACAGCTGGGCTTTCTGAACAGGCAGACACTGTGTCCTCATCCTCCTGTACCATCCTGGATGGTCCAGCAATCTCCCCCTGCAAACAACAAATTAAGATACGTAAATGTTAACGGTCCTCAGGGTTCAGCTATAAGAAATAGGCTGGTTTATGGTACTCACATCATTGTCAAATACAGGAGGGTCCAAAAGAGTCAGCACACCCCCCCCCCCCCACCACCACTGTAAAATTTTCGTCATCAAGTATACAATAATTCTACGATGTAGCCTGTAAGAACAAAAGTGTAAAATCTGAGAAAAAACTGAACCTACCTTTAACATAAGGCTGTGTATCATGAGGACAGACAGGATCAGATGATGTTCTTCCTTCAATTCCCACAATGATGGGGCGTCCGCTGTTTTGCTCTAAAGCAAGGTCTTCTGCAGGAGTGAGGGATGCTACAGGAGGCCCACCATAGCAGCAGTAGCAGTTTTCCTTCTGGTTGCTAAAATATTTTATACAGTTATTTAATATGGTGTTTTGCCTTTTCCTGCACATTGGACTAATCAACTGTACTTACCATTCTGGAGTATATTTTTATATTTCACCTTGACCTGCTGTCACGTTCTCTTAACCCCGCTCATGTTACTTCTAAATCAGGAAATTATTAACATTATTAATTTACTATAACACTTTTAAAATGCCAATGAATGGATTAAATTATATGCCCACGCATTTAATCTGTCTGCAATATTCTGCCAGGCAGCTTCTCTGGCTTTATGAATACAGGACGTGTTGCCCTTCTTCATAATAACGTCTTTATATTCCTGATAAAGACGTATGAGTAGCTCATGTTCAGCAGAAGAAAAAAAAAAGCTGCTCGTTCTTTCAGCTCTTTCGACATTTTCTTGCCTTTTCGAATATCGATTAGTGAGGCTGTTTAAATACTGTGTGCACGAAAGTGAACTGTTTGGCTAACTCAAGCGAGGCTCACTCTAATAAGCGCCGCTTTCATAAGCTCGCTTCGTGGAATACCCCCCCGACCCCACACACGCACAAAAAGACTGCACTGAACCCCCCACCAGAAATATTTGCTGCTCTCCCACTACCTCAGAACCACTGTGTTCATGTATGTTCCATATGACACAGTATATCACTCTCAGACACCACTTAGACCACATTGCACTGTACCAGCACTTTACACCATCATGTCTCAATTGTCTCTGGCCTGTTGTATTTATTGTAATGTTTTGCTGTGAGATTTCCCTATGCTGCACATTCTGCACATTCTTGAACTGCTACCCTGCCACACTTTATGTTGTCTGTTGTACTGTCGATTTGTGTTGCACCACACAGAGTGTGTTGCAACGAAATTTCGTCACTCTGTGTACCTGTACTCAGATGTAATGACAATAAAAAGCCACTTGACTTGACTTGAATTGAAGTTTGTCTTTGTCTGTTTTGTTCCTGTTGTTTCATTATCGGAACTGTTATGTTGTGACTAGTTTCATGTCAATATTTCCAAGTCTGAATGCCTTGTTCTTTTATTGCACTATTTTCAGTCAAAGGGTTGTGTTCTTTTTTTGTTAGTTTGTTTTATTTATACAAAGACGGCACTATTTGAATGTAGAGAATTTAAATTATGTTAAAATAAAAGGCAAAGTGCATTAAGAAGCTGTGTTTTTTTCACATTGCAATTACATGCTGCTGTTCTAAATTCACAAATCACATTCTGTTGTAGTTTGTAGATTTTGTGAAGACTGATAATGTATTTTTTAATAAATTAGTTGAGTGTAAAGTATTGCAATGTCACATTGTGGGGGGGGGGGGGGGGGGGGGGGGGGGGGGGGGGGGGGGCTGCCGGTCGCCCCCCCACAACGTGACATTGCAATAATTTACGGTTACAGCGTCAGCTGTCCTGTTTTGGTCACGTGATGTTCGTCCCTCAGGTGGGCGGGACCCGTGATCCGTCTCACCTGAGGGTCGCTTGTTCGTCTATATATGTCTTGTCTTTGTAGCAGTTGACTGCTGGTTATTATTTCCTTAATCTGGATCTATGTCACGGGTATTTGGCGCACTTTCTATTAAACCATCCTCTTTCCCTGAGACTTGGCGTGATCGCTTTTTAGTTGCTCACCCTGCCCGTCACATGCAAAAGTCTTAAAAAACTGAATGCTGTATTTTTTCAATAACAGTACAAAACTGTAAATTTTAGTAACAGTAAAAATGTGTTAAATCTACAGCAAAATGGGAAATCAACTGCAGTTGTTTACCATTTTTTTTTTTTACAGGAAAGTTGTAAAAAAAAGTCCTTTACTGTATTTCTCATTAACAGTACAAAATTGTACATTTTAATGACAGTAAAAAATGTTAATTTTACAGTAACATAATGGCAACCCAGCTGCCAGGTCTTTACAGTTATTTTACAGGAAAATTTGTTAGTGTGGGTCAGTAGCACCTCCAGGAACTCTTCTGACACACGTGCAACCTCTTCAAAGTGGTGAAGGATGAACAGGTGGGCTTTCTGCCGCAGGTCCGGGCACCAGTAAGTGTCAGCCAGTTTATAGATGCCTATGCAATTCTCCACACCCAGCTGAGCTTCTAGGAACTGGCAGCAGGCACGTACAAGGCCCGAGACTAAGAACTGGAACTGCTGCTAGCAGCTCCTCCACGTTGTCTTCATTTATGGGCACTGAGTGTGTGTAGGCATAATCAACGATCAGCCACATCATATGTGGGGAGATGCCAGGAATGTTGTAGATACGCTTCTCTGGAGGGCACCAAGTCACTGGTGGACAGTGTCTTGTGGAGGAAGGATACAGGTCACCCTTAAGTGTTTGAGTTTGTAATTTGATGCCTTTGGAATGAAAAAATGTAATCTATTTAATTATTATTCTTATGTTCTGGATCATGAAGTGGGCTCTGGGGGAAATGTAGCTTCACAGGTTCACTGTGATCATAAAACTTCACACTGAAAAATAAGCTGTACAAAAAACAAATATATTTACAAAAATGTGACTATCATTGCCAGTCATAGAAAGGTCTTATGAACAAATTCTAACAGAGGAGTGTTCCTTTGTAGATTTAGATTTTTTATTTTAGTTTGTAGGAATGCTTAAGTGGTTATCCATGCCTGCATGTTTCACTGGGGAATGAATATGAGATGAGACAAGTCTAAGTGAAGTCTCCCAGTCATCCAGCAACCAATCAGAGAATGCATAAATACGTACACGAGTTCAAGATTTTAAATGAAGGTCTGGCAGAGTCTGCCAGGAAGCTACAATTGGGCTGAGGTCTGGTCTTTAAGCAGAACAAACTGCCAAGAATATGTTAGCATCCATCAGTGGGTTCATGATAAAATCAAGTTTTATCATGTCCATCTGAATCTCCTGATCTGAACCCTACCGGAAACCTGTAGAGTGAATCCACAAGCAAGGACTCAGGACTTTATGTTTCCCATAAAATATAGCCTAACTCAGTATTATAATGCATTTTAATTACAAAATCAAGTATGTTTACTATATGGACAAGGGAACCATGGATTTATATCCATTATAACTTCCTTATTAACATTTTCCAGGGGTAGCATATCTCGATAGACTAATATCCCATATCAAATAATGTTTCCCTTATCAAATATTGTTTCCCAAATCAAATACTTCTCGTATCAAATAATACTTCCCTCATCAAATAATACTTCCCTTATCAAATAACGCTCCCCTTATCAAATAATACTTCCCTTATCAAATAATACCTCCGTGCAGACCCATGTTTTTTTATGTCACTACTTACTTACTCCGTAGTGATATTCACATAATCTAATAGTTTGGGTTAAAATCGTTTTAGAATAGTGAGTGAGTATAATGTGTTATATAATGTGTTTCTTTCCTTGTTTTTACATTGGACTACAGCAGGTAAAGAAAACGCATCTTATCTAAAATTTGTGTGCTGAGTACCCTTAAAGGATTGTTGCAGAGGTGGGACCAAGTCAGTGTTTTGCAAGTCTCAAGTAAGTCCAAGTCTTTATACCTCAAGTCCCGAGTCAAGTCTCAAGCAAAGACACTCAAGTCAAGTCAAGTCTCGAGTCAAGACAGGCAACAGTCAAGTCAAGTCCCAAGTATGAAACTTGGAATTTCAAGTCCTTTCGAGTCTTTTTTTTTTTTTTTACCAATGTTGCAGGTATATTTTAAATGTAAATAATAGACATGCGTTCTTTTTTAAATCTGTATTCTCCTCAAATCTTGATAAAACATGTGCAACTGAAAACACGAAGTATTAAAAAAAATTAAAATTACACCTCTTTATTGCACAGTTCAATTTGTTAAACTTAGCTGCAAAAATATTCATACTTTAAACTACAATTTTCCAGAAATAAATATTCTGTGAAAAAGTCATAAGTAGAACTCCATGTTCAAATAAAAAGTGCTGATATTTTCACAGTAGGCTACAATACAAAGAACCATAACAGCATTTTCCCTCTCTTCTCTTATCTGGTTTCTTGGAGAACATGTGACACAAGACAAACAAATATAAGAACTGAACAATTAACAGGAATCTGCAACTTTAGACATTTCAGTAAACTATTCTGCATTGCATTTGCTGGCCAAAAGTCTGTATGTCATTTGTGCACGATGAGGCCGTAGAATGATGTCCCCATAGCTGAAAACTCGCTCCACTTTTGTCAATATATTTTTTTCTCGACGTAGATGTCTTCAAATACACAATCCATGCTGAGATAGAACTGGATATTATGATGGTGACAGAGAGAGGCTCTCTTCCCCGAGTTCAGATACAGAACCCAGGGTTGCCAACTCTCACACATTGAGCGTGAGACACACGCATTTGACCGTCTTCACACGCTTTCACGCCACACATCCGATTTCTCACGCCGGAAAAAGATCTAGTTTATTTACCTCTGATCCACATCTATGATTCAATGAGTTACTAGTTCGCTCTGGCACCAACCACTGGCGATCGATCGATCGTGATATAATACTTAATTTGTGTCCATTTTACACCCCGCCCGGTAAAAATTTACGTTCGCCAACCCCCCATTTGATTGGTTGTGCTGCAGCTCATGCACACACACGTACAGAGTGTGGAAAAGCAGAGGACCGGTGTTCTGAAAATCTGTGCTACCCCTCGAGCTGTCCTACCTTGGGCTACTGCGCATGCGCATGCTAAGATTACGTCACTCTCAGCGCACATGGCGCACACCCGTAGCGCAAAATTATAGACATATCTATCGATTCTTGCTACCATGTCAAAATGTAATACCACAGCAGTAGCTGTACGTACGATCATGTTATAGGCTATATTACCTTATCCGAACGTGCTTCTACCATTGATACTGTATGTACGATCATTTAATAGGCTATATTACCTTATATGAACGTGCTTCTGCCATTAATATTGTAGGTATGATCATATTATAGGCTATATTACCTTATCCGAACGTGCTTCTAGCATTGATACTGTATGTACGATCATTTAATAGGCTATATTACCTTATATGAACGTGCTTCTGCCATTAATATTGTAGGTATGATCATATTATAGGCTATATTACTTTATCCGAACATGCTAGCATTAATATTGTAGGTACGATCATTTTATAGGCTACATTACCTTATCCAAACATGCTTCTACCATTAATACTGTAGATGCGATCATTTTATAGGCTACATTACCTTATCCAAACATGCTTCTACCATTAATACTGTAGGTACGATCATTTTATAGGCTACATTACCTTATCCAAACATGCTTCTACCATTAATACTGTAGGTACGATCATATTATAGGCTATATTTACCTTATCCGAACGTGCTTCTAGCATTAATACTGTAGGTACGATCATTTTATAGGCCACATTACCTTATCAGAACGTGCATCCAGCATTAAAACAGTAGGTACGATCATTTTATAGGCTACATTACCTTATCAGAACGTGTGTACAGCATTAATACTGTAGGTAGGTATGATCATTTTATAGGCTATATTACCTTATCCGAACGTGGTTCTACCATTAATAAAATCACAAGTCATTATTGAAACAATGCACTGGAGCAAAACAAATTTTTATTATACATTATGATACAGTTATTGCAAATTATTCTAGAATAAAACTGTGAACATTAAAAATACTACAAAAATAACACTGCAGTTTTGGTCTCTCAGCGTTGGTCTGTTAAAATTTCTGTACTGCATCGGTAGTTGTACCATTTCTGTTATGTTCTTGTCGTCAGCATCACCTTCTAACATGGAGAAATGACAGCGCAAACGTCATGAACGTTACATGGTTATTTACTTGTATTTAAGAAAATTGCTTCAGAAATATAAAATAGCCAAACTGAACGAATGTTAAGCGTTAAGAAGTGCTCGTTTTGAGGTGAATCAACTAAAACCAGTTAGTGTAGGACACTAGAATGAACAGATGGATAAAATCGAGTACGGCGAGGCTAAAACAGACATTTGAAACCTCCACTTGTTGGAAACACTCGAGCAAATAGTAATATTTACGAGGTCTTTCCTAGGATAATCACAAAAATATTTACCAATTGTCGAAAACAACACAATAAAATGCAAAAAGATTTACATTGCAATATGATTAAAAACGATAAATGGGCAAAACTCACCGTTATTCCAAGACAAAAAACAGCTGGTAGCGCAAAATTCTGGGCTACGCTGACAGTGACGTAATCTTAGCATGCGCATGCGCAGTAGCCCAAGGTAGGACAGCTCGAGGGGTAGCACAGATTTTCAGAACACCTGTTTGCGTCAGAAGGACGGAAATGAAATTAATGGGGCACACTTTATAAATATTAATATGCGTTTTAAAATTTAGATTTGGGGTAAAAAAAAATCAAGTCTTTGCAAGTAAACAGGTTCAAGTCCAATTCAAGTCCCAAGTTATTGATGTAAAAGTCCAAGTCAAGTCTAAGTCTCTGAATATTTTTTCAAGTCAAGTCAAAAGTCTTAATATTAATGACTCGAGTCTGACTCGAGTCCAAGTCATGTGACTCGAGTCCCCACCTCTGGATTGTTGTGATACTCTTCCTTTAAGCTGTTGTGTGGGAGTGGGGACAGGGGGAGAGAGAGAGAGGGCAGGACAGGCTCTTGGGACTGACAGGGAAGCAGTCACTTTTTGAGTGAGTCCACTTGTGTTAATTTTTAAATAAAAATAGTTGACAAGCTGTCTGGGAGTGAATACTTGTGCGAACGTTACAATACTCCTACCAGCCTACTAGCCGTTCTTTTTTTTTCTCATTGTGTAATTGACACCATATTGTCATGCCCATGCCACCTTTCGATACTCCCATGTCACCTTTCGACACACGCCACCTTTTGTCATGGCCACACCTCTGGTGTACAGAGATCTAACTTTGAGATGAGCTTGTACAACTTCTAAGCCCCACCCCCTCTATCCATCACCGTCCATCACCAGCCCCACCTCTATAAGGCCCTCTAATGCAGACTTATTTCAGTGCTTAGGTGTTTGTTTGACCACAAATAGTGTTAAATATGCAGTAGTGCTGTCAATTCCAGGTGCCGCGATTAAAAGTCCTCACTAGGATTTTGCTCAGGCTTCCTGGATTGTGTTGATTCCACTAATTTTACCTGGATTGCTAATTAGAAAATCTAGCAAGCTTGAGCAAAATCCTGGTGAGGACTTTTAATCACGGCACCTGGAATTGACAGCACTAATATGCAGTAAACCACTTATGAGACACCGTGAGAGCACAGGCTCACAATAATACCAGGACAAACACCAAGCTGGGAACATTATGAAGGTATTTTCAGTCATTTTAAAATATGCCAATGCTAACCTGTAGATTTAACATCAGAAACAAGCTAATCTTAGGTTGCCAGCAACACCACACCAACTTTGTGGTGTGTGTGTGTGTTTATAAATCAAGCAGGGGTTATGTCAAGCAAATATACATTTTTCTTTTTAGCTTGGTTTTCTTCATCCCACTAACTAGTCTTTGTGATGTAAGCTGTTTTTAGCAAAGGACGGGTGGACAGACACATGTACAGACACATTTTTTACAACAAATTTAGAAGTCTATAAATCATTTTAGGTTATAGCAGGTTATAATCAGCCCAACTAGGGCCATACAATTTCAGTTCGTTGTAGTCTAAAGTTATAATACATAAGAGTAAAGGACGATGATGCAAAATAAAAAATAAAGTGCACATTTGCATCATTTGAGGTTGTAAGCATGAAGAAATCAGTCTAACCCTCTGCAGACATACTGTCCCCAGCAGTCTACAAAGAAATGAACAGAAGGCAAATAAACCAGCCATTTTTCTTTCCACCTTCTTGCAATTTCAAGCTAATGAATAAAGATTTGAATAAAGATCCTGACATTTGTATACTCTCTCTCTCTCATGCTGTAAAAGCTTTACTTTTTATGTCTTTATTTTGACATAAATCTTTGAAAAAATAAGTTCACCCAGTATGACTGTGGATCTGTGACAGGTCAATAAATGCAGCATTTGTTGACAATGCACCCTGGGTTTTAGTTTCCACTGCATGACCTCTAGGCCGGTGAATTAAATGACTATGATCGCTGTGGGCAGAAGCTTCCGGTCCCTGACACTCAACCAATGAACAGACTCGATCGCAAACACGACTCAGCTCTGGTCCGTTTTGCTGACACTGTGGTTAGAACTGTTGTAATGTAAAGTTTACACATTTCTAAAAGCTTAGAATTCAGCACATAACATACTATAAGTTCCAACCTTTTCAGTTTGGGAAGTAAAAACTGTTATCTGTCAGAAAAAGTTTAGAAAATGTATCACAAAAAGTCTATTGTAGCTTTAACCATCCATACTGAATGTACTGAATGTCATCTCATGTTAAAATGCTGTATAGGCCTATGATATACCATATGTAATTCCAGTTATAGATAGGCATAGGGTCATCATGGTTACACTACAATGTTATACCACAAGCAACTGAAAAAAAATGTAAAACAGAACTAACTTATTAAAATTAGATATTGCAGGGTTGCCAACTTTTCAAGATCGCTTGGAGTGAGATTTGAACCTGTAGGAGGTGGCGTGTATAAATTGTTGACCGGGGGGGGGTCTCGGAAGTGTGGCGTGAGAGTGTGTGAAGACGGTCAAATGCGTGTGTCTCACGCTCAATGCATGAGACATATTGACATTTCGGTTTAGCTGGATAAGATACATATCTAGCTACTGTAGCTAATGATGGTCAACCCAACCGGTCTTCCAATTGAAGTACAGCAATTTCACAATTTGTTTAGCAGGTTGGACAGGGGTTCTAGGGTATTCCCATAAAATAAGCTAGCCAATCAGAAAGTGATCACGAAATCCACAGTGATGCTTATCACACTCAATACAGCTGATAACAAAAACCTCATGTAGTTAGCAGTAACATGATTAGTAAGTTTGATTACTAGTCCCAATTCTAGCTATTGGTAATAAGTTAGTAACACCATCTTCCCTTTTCAGGTAGGCTATGAATGATTCCACTCTCTGCTCTGGGGGGAACCAGTGAACCAGCATTACAGATACCAGTACACTAACACTGACAGCAGTGGACCAGCATTACACAGATACCAGTACACTAACACTGACAGCAGTGGACCAGCATTACACAGATACCAGTACACTAACACTGACAGCAGTGGACCAGCATTACACAGATACCAGTACACTAACACTGACAGCAGTGGACCAGCATTACACAGATACCAGTACACTAACACTGACAGCAGTGGACCAGCATTACACAGATACCAGTACACTAACACTGACAGCAGTGGACCAGCATTACACAGATACCAGTACACTAACACTGACAGCAGTGGACCAGCATTACACAGATACCAGTACACTAACACTGACAGCAGTGGACCAGCATTACACAGATACCAGTACACTAACACTGACAGCAGTGGACTAACATTACAAAGATACCAATACACTAACACTGACAGCAGCTTTACACAGATACCAGCAGGGTTGCCAACTTTTGAAGATCGCTTGGAGTGAGATTTGAACCTGGAGGAGGTGGAGAGTGTGGGGGGGGGGGATGGGGGATGGGGTGGCGAACATAAAATGGACACAAATTAAGTATTATATCGCCAGAGCAAACTAGTAACTCATTGAATCTTAGATGTGGATCAGAGGTAAATAAACTAATTTTTTTTTCTGCGTGAGATATCGCAAGTGTGGCGTGAGAGCGTGTGAAAACGGTCAAATGCGTGTTTCACGCTCAATGCGTGAGAGTTGGCAACCCTGATAATTGTGATAATTATTAAACAGATCACAATTTTATTGTATATATTCAACTTTCATTTTATCATTTATTGACCAAAAATCTCTTACAGTTGCTCCGTAGCACTTTATCAAAAGGCGCGGATACTGAGCAAAAATCAAACAAATAAAAACCTGGTGCAGCTGGAGGTCTAGAGGACTGTTTTGAGAATCTTTGGTCTACAAATGCTACTATATGTCAAAGTGTAGCCTGTTGTTGGCTACTTCAGGCCCAAGCACATGTCAGGTTTTCAAACACTTTACAACTATGAAAATAGCTAAATGAAATACATCTTATCTCTTAAATAGGGTAATCCTACAAGTTTGTCATCTTTGCTAGAACCAAATGATGCCTTTCCACAGGTGATTTGTTTTAAAAGTTGTGTCCGATACATCTAATCTGAGATTCCAAATGTTTCAGTCCACTCCTTCAGGTAATTTCTACTATTTTTTAAATACCTATTACATGTGCAGTCGTTTATGTTTTTTAAGACTGCTGGGGTCAGCAAACGACTTTGAGCACATTGTGCATGCATAGGGTTTTGCACCAGTGTGGATGTTCTGGTGAATTTTTAAGTTATGTTTTTGAACAAAACTTTTTCCACACCAAGTACATGTAAAGGGCCTTCCACCATTATGCATTGTGAGGTGGTATGTTAATCCTTGTTTTGTTGAAAGGCTTTTCCCACAGATATTACAAATAAATGTACATTTTGGACTGTGGCTACTTTGCTGTAATTCTTTGCTGTGCATCCTTTTATGCCTTCCGAAAGGGCTTGGATCACTAAATGACTTTGGACACAGAGTGCAGACATATGGTTTTGCACCTGTGTGGATATTCTGATGGATCTGCAGGTTAGTTTTGTTAACAAATCTCTTTCCACACTGAGTGCATGCATATGGCCTCTCTCCAGTATGCAGTGTGTAATGAACAGTAAGCGAATATTTTGACGAAAGACTTTTTCCACAGATGTTGCAAATAAATCTAGGTCCTTTCTTTTTCTTCCCACTGGAATGACCCAAGGTTGTCTCAGACGCATTTGAAGGTTTAACTTTTGTGGCCGTTGTGGACATGTCAGCATTTTCTTCCAGTGTTACAAGTACACTGCAATCTGAGCTGGTAGATTCTGGGTTATTAAACAAAGCTGTGTGGTCAAGTAGACCAGGTGGCACTACATTTAAAAAATCACACTGTTCATGCTCCTCAGTTCTTCCATCATTGTCCCCCTCTGCTTCTTCCTCCTTCTCCTCCTCCTCCTCCTCCTCCTCTATGTCCCCCTCTGTTTTTGTTGGAGAGAGTTGGATATGTTGAAGGCTCTGATGCTCTATCTCGAGATCCCCATCAAGAGCCAGACAGTCCTGAGTCTCATATTCACAGTCTAGGGTGAAGCCTTTGTTGCACTCAGCTTCTGTGTTTTGGGACCCATGTTCTGCAATGCTCTCAGGTTCAGTCTTGAGGTCTGAAATTTGGCGGTTCGAATCTGTATGATGAATAGTATGAAATACATCTTTGGATGCTGCTGGCAAAAAAGAAGCACATACAAAAATCACTTGTCATGTACGTTTTCAATTACCAACCACTGCAAACAATGTAATGTGACTTCTGTGCTAGTTTGTTGGAATTGCTTGAGTCTGCATGAGTATTGCTTGAAATCTATGCAATATAATTTCAAAATCTAGGGTTCAATAGCTTTTGAACACATTTTTTGAATTGCATAAACATATATGAAAGCATAAATTTATATATGTTATGTAAGCCAATCATTCAACAAATAAAGGACCAAATCAATGATGAATAAAGAGATAAGTAATTACTCTAAATGAGCTCTTGGCCTTTGCTCACAATGCTAGTGAAAAGTAGCCAACATTCCTAAGTCTGATCTTACCATCCAATTTACCCTTTGTTCTGCCCATAATGGATATCTCCATCTCTTCCTCTTTTATTCCTGCCAACACAGGACTCCAGTGCTGCAAGACCAAATAAAAAAAATTGTAGAAAAAAACAAGGACATGCACAAAATGCATGAAGATAGGCATTGTAAAAGCTCTTTGTTAACACTCCATTAACAGAAAATGCAATTTACATCTTTGTAGCATGTAAGCATATATTCATACCCATGAAGAACAAATCTTCATAATTAATTCATGGTCAAACATTTCAGTTGATCATATTGTAATCTTTGGAAAACTACTAATTCTACAACACCGTGTGTTTATGGTGTCATAACAGATACAAATGTTTCACAATGTTTAACCTTCCTCTAGTGTTAGGGTCATGACCGACTCATTTGTAGGTTTTAAATGCACAAAAGCACAAAAGCACTAGGCCTACATAAATTTGTTTATTGCATCAAGACTTTTTGACTTTGTCAGGAACTTCTAGTTAAACAAAATAAAAAACTTACTAAATTATAAAATGCTCTTGTTAAAATTGAGATTTCTGTTGTGAGGGTCAGTTTCGACCCAGGTATAATTAGAAAACAATAATAATTGCCAAAACTGAAATGATAAACACACTATATACCAACAGCGAGCTCTTCCTCCAACCATTTTGATCTTCAGTTAGGGGCTTCAATCTTTGCCTTTTTCACAAAACAAGGAAAGGCAGACATTTACAGTAAAGCCAAATCAGTTTAAAGTTGTGTATACTGTTGTGTATGCTGTCAATAGAAAGTCCTACGGGGGCACAACACACATTAAAACCAATACTTTCATGGTTAAGGAAGCCTAACAACACAACCAAGAGGTAAGAAACAAAATGGATGGTAAATAATTTGTTTTTATTGTGTCTAATGGCTGATTTGAGTCATGGGTCAAAACTGACCTGTTAACATATGAGAGAGTAACAGACAGGAAGCTAACACAAGAGGAAGGTTACAAAGAATCCAAACATGATCTAATGTTGATGTTGATCTAATAAGGAGAATCACATCATCATATGCACAGAATACACATTTTATGTAACTAGCAAAACAAAAACGCTTTAATAAAAACATCTTGGTTATTTTAGGTTTTCAGATGATGACATTCAGCAAATAACATTCATGACAAATACCTACCCACTGACCTCCTTTAGGTTTTCTTTCACTCTCCACTGTCTTTTGCCCACACTCTGAAAAAAGATTCATATTATAAACTTGTGTGTGTATGTGTGTATATATATATATATATATATATATATATATATATATATATATATATATATATAGACACCTAGCTGTCTTCATAAATACTGTCTTCATAAATATATAGTGTTTATGAAGACAGCTAGGTGTCTAGATGCATATATATATTATTTATGTACATATTCTGGGTAAGATGGTTCTTGTACTAGCTACACAATCCAATCCAAGATCCCCAGTCACTGACCATATAGTTTTTTTAAACAATCTGCACTTCCAGTACCCGAGAGCCTGGGATTTGTGTTCGGATACCCCATTTTCTCCAAACCCATCCTGTGCGCGAGATTCTCCTCCATAATCTGTAGTCTGCGCTTTAAATCTTCGTTCTCGGATTTGCTCAGTGTTATTTCCATTTGTAAAGTCGCGCTCCACTCGTCGGTGAGCGCACATATGTCTGTAACAGCTGTTTTCAACAGCGTGTCAAGGATAGCGGTTAGCTGAACATGAAACCGTGAGTCGACCACCGCCATCTTTATTATACAGTAAATAATGTCTTAAGAAGGAATTTGTATGAGCAGGTCATACAGCAAAGATGCTTTTTTGGTCACCGCCTCCATTGCTCAAGGAGTTCTTCCGGTTAACGGACAAACGCTTCAGTAAAGAAAACGTGGAGGCAGACATATGTGTCTGACACCTACCGGACTGGACCAGTGGCTGCGCAAGAGGTTCTCAATCACCCATAATTGAGTTTTAAACAACAACAACAACACCTATATACTTCATGTACCCTTCGCAAATGTTTTAGGGCGGATGTTCATTGCAGATAAGCCCTTAACAGACCCCCGGTTCCTTCCTTACTCCTAGGGGAGCTTTACCACCGTTGCCTTTGGCTTGTTGATTAGTCCTATTTTAATTCGTTTTTACCTGATGTTTTCAACGTATAATGTTAAAATAAAGAGGTGGCCATTAGCAAAACCTTGGGATGGGGAGTGTGGAATGTCTGAGTCCAGTTCCTTGATTGTATTTATATGTACACTATAAACATTTAGTGTGATGTACAGTCATGGCCAAAAGTTTTGAGAATGACAAACATATTTTCACATGATCTGCTGCACTCTGGTTTTTGTGTGTGTCAGATGTTATCACATACAGAAATATAATTGCAATCATATGAGTAACAAAAGCTTTTATTGACAGTTAGAATGAGTTGCAGCAAATCAATATTTGCAGTGTTGACCCTTCTTCGGGACCTCTGCAATTCTCCGTGGCATGCTCTCAATCAACTTCTGGACCAAATCCTGACTGATAGCAGTCCATTCTTGCACAATTAATGCTTGCATTTTGTCAGAATTTTTTTTTTGTAGGTTTTTGTTTGTCCACAAGTTCTCAATGGGATTAAGATCCGGGGAGTTTCCAGGCCATGGACCCAAAATCGCTATGGTTTTGTTCCCTGGGCCATTTAGTTTATCACCTTTGCTTTATGGCAAGGTGCTCCATCATGCTGGAAAAGGCATTGTTGATCACCAAACTGCTCTTGCATGGTTGGAAGAAGTTGCTCTCTGAGGACATTCTGGTACCATTCTTTATTCATGGCTGGGTTTTTAGACAAGACTGGGAGAGAGCCGATTTTCTTGGCTGAGAAGCAACCCCACACATGAATGGTTTCAGGATGCTTTACAGTTAGCATGAGGCAAGACTTGTGGTAGCGCTCACCTCGTCTTCTCCGAACAAGCTGTTTTCCAGATGCCCCTGATGTATTTTTATGGAGAGAAGTGGCTTCTTCGCTGCCCTCCTTGAGACCAGGCCTCACTCCAAGAGTCTCCGCCTCACAGTGTGTGCAGATGCACTCACACCTGCCTACTGCCATTCCTGAGCAAGCTCTGCACTGCTGGTAGTCCGATCCCACAGCTGAAACGGCCCTAGCACTTGCTGGTCTTTCTTGGGCGCCCTGAAACTTTTTTGGCAACAATGGAACCTCCCTCCTTGAAGTTCTTGACGATGCGATAGATTGTTGACTGAGGTGCAATTTTTTTAGCTATGATACTCTTCCCTGTTAGGTCATTTTTGTGCAGTGCAATGATGACTGCACATGTTTCTTTAGCGATAACCATGGTTAACAGAAGTGAAACAATGATGCCAAGCACCAGCCTCCTTTTAAAGTGTCCAGTGGTGTCGTTCTTACTTAATCATGACAGATTGATCTCCAGCCCTGTCCTCATCAACACCCACACCTGTGTTAATGGAGCAATCACTGAAACGATGTTAGCTGGTCCTTTTAAGGCAGGGCTGCAATGAAGTTGAAATGTGTTTTGGTGGATAAAGTTAATTTTCTAGGCAAATATTGACTTTGCAATTAATTGCTGTTAAACTGATCACTCTTTATAACATTCTGGAGTATATGCAAATTGCCATTATAAAAATGAAGCAGTAAACTTTGTAAAAATTAATATTTGTATCATTCTCAAAACTTTTGGCCATGACTGTATAGTTCATAAAATCTCATTATCGGACTTGAAACATGGGACGTATTGTGGGACGATCACGTTTCTTAAAACGTGTGACGTCACGCTTCAGCGTGCCATATTCTCACCCGGCGCATGCGCAGTGTTCGGATACGTTTCTTTTTGGTCAGTTGCAGGTTAAGGACGCTGTTCGCGTTGCTACCGTTGGCTAGTTTGCGATATTTCAGCTATTAAAATGCTGAAGTTCCTTCCAAAATTTCTACTGCTAGTCTTACTAGCGTTTCCGGTAACAGTTTTCAAGACAGGTGAGCTTAATGTAAAATATGAAGTGGTTAGGTCATATTACAAATCTACGGATTCTTTAGCTAGCTAGCTTAGCTTAGCTAGCTCGTTAGCTCAGGCTAGCTAACCTGTCTTTGCAATCAAGAGTATTTACGTTGACTTTTCATTCCAGGCACCACGTTGTTGTATGCGCGTTTAATATTTGTGTAATATTTTGGAGCATCTTTATGAGTATTGGGTGGAAATACTTCATTTAAATGAAGTTAGATTGGCATTAAGCTTGAGCACGTCTTCACTGACGTGTCCTTATTTGAGCAGCTAGCTGAGATGAGCGTGTAGTGGTGAATGTACAACAGCACCGTTCAGCTGTTACAATAACTGACCAACTAGCTGGCAGCCGCACTGCTGGTATAAATACACACTAGTGATTGTACAAGGAATGTGTTGTTGTTTTTTTCAAACATGTTGTGTTAAAATAAGTATAACTAGAACTTTGAGAACACGTGAGAGCAAGTTCAAGAACAAGTGTTTTTTAAGGAATAGTGAACATGCACATTGGTGTTATATGTGATTGATCTCCTGGGATTAGACTGCTTCCCACCACGGTTTATTGAGTCTCTTCGGTTGTTTGTTTATTTTGAGGAAGACTAGAAATAGTATTGGGGCATGTAAAGGAAGCACAAGTAGTCGCGCATAAAGGTGTAAATGGCAATATGTTACTGTTTAAATGAAGTAAATCGTTCTATACTAATGTTCTCTTAGTGCGGAACTCTATCGAGGTTGGCTGTGCAAGCAAAATCGGATACACAATCTGGATATTATCAAGAGCTTTTAATATCGATTGGATTATTCATAATATCTAATTTCAAGCCTTTCGTGAGATTACTATATTCAAAATTTGTGAAACCTGGCTTCATAAGGCATGGACCTCTTTACATATTAAGTTTCAAAGGGTATCCAATATGCCACAAACATATAGTAAATCTACACCAGTAGTAAAGTATCATTTGTAACACATGCTCTCTCAGCAAAATGTGAGAATAGAAGCTTGCTTTTCAATGCTTTCCTTTTCATTGTGCAGAGTGTTTTCTTAATTTTATTGTCATGCCAATTAAAATAAAAATTATCATTGGAGACAAGTCCTGGAATATTGGGCTCATGTGCATTAAGTATAGATGTGTACAGATTCAGCATATATACTCCCTCCAGGTCCATTAGCAGCAGCACAAGATGTGACGGAGGATGAAGAGGCAGCTGATGAAGATACCACTGATGATGTGATTGCTGAGGACGAGGATGATGAGGCAGAGGTGGAAGATGATGAGAACACAGAACTGGTAGGAATCATTGTTATTCAATACTACAAAATAGGTTTTATATATACATATATATATTTATTACAAAGTGTAGAAATATCTTGCCATTATTTCTTAGACTGAAGAAAAAGATGAAGAGGAAGAAGAAGCTCTTGCAGGAGAGATGAAGCCTTCACCCAATGCTGATACAACCATTCTCTTTGTCAAAGGAGATGGTAGGCTGCACCCTCATTTACCAGCATTACTTATATGCTGAATCTTCTTAATGGCTCCAGTGCTGTTTTTGTTTTACATGCCTTATGTTCATGGTTATTCGTGTTTGACACTATCAATCTCCTGTCCTTGATCCTAGACTTTCCAGCCAACAACATCGTGAAGTTCCTGCTGGGCTTCACCAATAAAGGGAGTGAAAATTTTGTGGTAGAGTCTCTGGATGCTTCTTTCCGCTACCCCCAGGATTTTCAGTTTTACATTCAGAACTTCACTGCTCTCCAGCTGGGAACAGTGGTACCGCCACAGCGCCAGGCCACGTTTGAGTATTCCTTTATCCCTGCTGAGCCCATGGGGGGTCGTCCCTTTGGCCTAGTGATCAACCTTAACTACAAAGACAACAATGTGAGTCTTTCCTCTTGTGGCACTGTGTGACAGCATACTGGAAAATCACTTTATGTCCACTTACTCCCACAATGTTTGGTAGTCAGAGGGTGTTGGTAGGGGACATTGGCTTCGACTTGATTGAAAATTTCTTTAAGGAGACTGAGGAGATTTTGCTAGAAGGTTTGCTTCTTCGTGTGCATAGTGTGAACTTAATTCATATGGTATGTGTGATGTGCATGACAATTACTTGAAACAGCATAAAAATTACTATGTGAAGTTGAGTTCCAGTGGTATTCACTGCATTATATGCATATGCTGCCTAGTGTTTTTGTCCACTTTTATAGTTTAAGACAGCAATGTTCTCACTTTCTTGCACATTTTCTCTTTGTCTCTAAACAGGGTAACATTTTCCAGGATGCTGTGTTTAACCAGACTGTCACCATCACTGAGAAAGAAGATGGACTGGATGGAGAGACGTGCGTGAATTTCGAAAGTTTTCATTGTTTGATTTTGGAAATGGATTCCTGTTTTGCCTTTTCAGTTGTTTTATTTTATTGATTGGTGTATTTATTGACAACCTGCTCTAACTGTTCCTCCTTTGTGCAGAATCTTTATGTATGTCTTCCTTTCGGGGCTTGGACTGCTGGTTCTGGTTGGTTTACATCAGCTACTAGAATCTAGGAAGGTAAACTATTTTTTAAAGATCTGATTTCTATAAATGGGAATTATAAGTATAATAAACATCTGATCTCCATCCTGGGTGTGACTTTGTACAGAATTTTGTTTTGACGAGAACAAAATCATTTAAATTGGAATAATTTAAGTCGTTGATCATGAAAATTTGTCCGCACCACCACCATGTATGAGGGGCTTAATTATAGTTACATAAACCTTTGAGTTAGTGTTTGTGTCACAATTGGTTTAACATTGTTTTTATCTACTAATTGATTTAGTTTGCTATTTGTGGGTTTTTATGTCTAAAGCCACGATGTTTCAGCCAATATTCAAGTTTTTACATGCAGTTATATTGTCTGCTTTCTATCTTATTGGTATCACCAGCTCAAGGTTATAGTAATACCAGCTCTCTGATGAAATCAACATAAGTGCTGGTGGTTGTAGGTGGTAAAAATGTGGTGTTTTTGTAGGTGATCCAGAGAAGGAGCAGGAAAGGCAAACATAAGGTAGTTTCTGAAGAGCTTGGAGGAAGGAGAAGTGAGAGTAGCAAGTTTTTAGGCTGCTGCAAAAGTAGGAAGCTAGTTTATCTAAGGCTGATTTGTATCACATCTGCAGTGATCAAGACTTAAACAGAATATGAAGTTGTAGTATTGAGATGTGAAGATGGGCGTTGAGAATAGCTGAAGAGTATTAAACAGAGTTTAATGTGCATGCTCTTGGTACCTCTGCAGAGGAGAAGACCTGTGGCCAAGGTGGAGATGGGAACCGCCAACCATAATGACGTTGATATGAGCTGGATTCCTCAGGAGACACTCAATCAGATCAGTGAGTCCTGCTGTTTGTCGGTGCAATCAAGCATTCCAAGTGTTTAATCTTTATTATAGCAAAGGCCACTTTATTTGAAAGTGTGGTAATAGTGATATGGTGGATTAGCAGGTTTACTTTACTGTTTTGGTACCATTTTAGTTTTGATGCCAAACCAGATTCTTTTCTACTTTGTGTAAAGAAATTACTTTCCTGCCTTTTCCTATCTTTTCCCTACGTTTGACCTATACATGTTAGAACTGTTCTTCACAAACACCTTCTTGGCACCTTTTACCTTCGTTTAGTCTTGCATGGTCTTGGCCGATGTGCTGATTTGGTGGTGCTCTTGCTTGCTTTCTGGGTCACTCATTCTGTCCTCCTTTTCCCTCTCCTCTTGCATCCTCAGTGCAGAGTCGGCGAGGTGAGAATTCCTTTCACCTGTCAGGAACATGTGGTAGTACCGTGATTTAGTAGAGATGATGAAGGAATATGTATTATAAATGTTTCCTCCTGTAACTGATCACAGTAAATATCTTTGCTAGACATAAGAATATTCATGTTTTTAAGCCATTTATAAACACAAATCTGACGATAGTACAGGTACACATTTGGAAAAACCTTATTAGAAGCTTAATTTCATTCTCACTGAGGCCAAAACTTACTGCAGTTCTAGCCTCCTCTTCAGATCTGGTGTGGACTTGGTGAGGTTTTGTCATGACCACAATAATTTACTGGGCTACAAAAGGGGGATTATTTCTGATAGATAAAAATTATCTGAAGTATTTAAATGTAACTCGGACCAGTGTAAAAAAAAAAACTGTGGATAGTATTACTGATGCTGTGAGATCTAGTTTAAGGAACCAATGTTTGTCATTTATTACTTAAAAATAAATTATAATCTGTCATTTGAATGCTATATTGGTGGTGAAATTACTGTAAGGCTAATGCAATTACCTGATTTGCCTCCAGATAAGGCCTCCCCAAGAAGATCGCCACGTAAGCGGACGCAGAAACGTTCAGCTGGGTCAGATGAGTAAAGAAGACACCTGATCCTGTGGCTCTTTTCCTTGAGCAATGCTATACGGAGCTGTCTTCTGGGGGGCGGCAGTGGCCCTGTCCATCATGCAACACTCTTAGAGACTGGTTCATGCACACACACATCCTAATTACTTAACAGTATGGTCATTTTTTTTTCAAATGTGACAAAGGAGCAAATTATCAATGAGTTTGACAGCACACAGCTATTTTTTTTTGCTGGATCGGTAAATGCAGTAGAATTAAAGAGAGATTGGGGTTGTTTTGATTAATGATGAGATTAAAATGCTAGGGGGTTTTCTACCGATGCTTTTTATCCTGTGGACAAGTTGAAGGAGGCATAAATGCATGATTTTGTTTTTATTTTAATTGTTTTTGTCTAGAAAGCCACTGGACATTTGTTAATATTTTGTTTGTCGGGGGTTTTTTCCCTTCTTGGCACTGATTTCTCATGTATGCTTGGCTGGGTTCACCCCAGCGCAGGGTTGACGACCAACTCTGGTTCTGCCACGGTTTATTGTGCGCTGCATTTTTATGGGCCATTCTGCCATTTTGTTTATGGAGGATTATTGACTGTATGAAAACAAATTGTAATAATGGACTCATTTTCTCTCAACGTGCCTGTTTATCCTCTGGTTCTCTTTTGTCCTCTTTCATGTATCAAAATTTCCCCATGCTCTGTTTACAAGTGTGTTTTCAGGATTTTAAATCTCATATGACTGCAAATGCACTGGTTTACTTGCTGGGTCATGCTTTGAAGGTGAGTGGGCGGGATGACGACACACCTACAGTTAACTTATTTCTTGTATTTGTTAGGCCTATCAGTTTTATACTGTCGATTTGGATACACATGTCTAGTACTTGTGTGCTTTCAAGGCATTGTCCACTACTGTACCTAAATGGGCCACCATCTTTAAGATACTGTGGGCTATTCCGGCCCATAGTAAATCGGCAATCAATGCTGTGCTTTGTACTTGGTTGTACATGGTGTGCGGGGTTTTTTTTTTTTTTTTTTTACTGATTTATCGACCAAGTTTCCTACTGATGATTTTAGGCTTGAGAATTCTTTGAGTCATTGAAATATTAAAAGTTGTCAACTCATGAATGGACTGCTTAATACTCTAGTTGTATTCAGACTACATAAAATGTCATGTTTTTCTCTCATTGGGATGGAGCCATTTAAATGTACTTAAATATTTTATTTTGGGGAAATAATGGTATAGTTACATTTATCATTGAAATGAGTTTGTGGAAGCTGCAAAAGTTTAATTTAATGTCTGAAGAGTTCAGCTAAGTAACAATCTTGATACTGAGGGATTTTTTTTGTAGTTCTCTAGTTTGTTACAGTAATGAGGAACATTGCCTTGCTTCTTAACAATTGGGAAACAATTAAGTGTTATGATGCATCTTTCCTATAAATGATTTTCATGGTGTACTTAATTGTCAGAATTGTGATTTTTATTTTTATTTTTTTGCAACATGTGGACTGTTTAATGCCTGTAAAATCAGTGATTAGCAGAGGACATGAGCTTAAAGAAGTTGGTCTTGGGCAGGCTCCTCTCTTCCTTCAGCTCTTCGTTTCTACAAAAGTAAGGAGGGATGAAGTCCATGGGATCCTGGATTCCAAGCAGGATGTTAAAGAAGCTGGAGGTGGGGTGGAAATAGTCACTATTACAAATTCGTTTTAAGAGGTCATGGAGGAAATAAGATTTTTTTGACATTTACTAGTGTTGCCATTGATGCAAAAGTGTTTCAGGAAGTGTTGATATTTTTAGTGGAGCTACTCGCACCTCATTATAATTGTTCCAGACTCAGGAGAGGAGTATGTACCACTCAGTGGAAGACAGGCATTGTCAGAAAACACAAGTGTATAATTGGCTGGAAAGGAATTAAATTTGTCAAACAAACCAATTAAAAATATTTTTAAAATGAAAATTTTTGTGTTCTTAATTTTCAACAAATTTTTAACAATTTTTTTTAAACAGACAAGTATAGTGACCTACCCTGTATCTCTGGTATCTCACCGTACCAGGTGTTGGCTAGCAGTCCCATTCCAGGTATAGAGGCAGTACCTAGAACCGTCCGAGCCACAGGCACAGCGGTTGGTGGGATCTGTATGGGGTTGAACGGGCTGTCTAATGCTGCTTTCTTGCAGGTGAGTCTTGAATAGTCGATTTCGTAGGCCACTTTCTGCATTTGGGATTTCGGAGAGTCATTTTTTTCTGACTTCTGGGCATGTTTAATTTGCTTTTAGGTTAGATTTCAATTATTAAAAAATGTACCATGAGTTTAGCTCTGAAGTGAGATTATTAGATATTTTGAAAATACAAAATGAACGTTCTTGCGCATTACAAATCAAGGAGTTACCTGTTGGAATTGCATCAATAGGTCCATTGAAAATGTCCGATTCTGAATTGTCCCAGAGTTTCTGATGCGAATTTGCTGACCCAGTGCGTCATAATCAAATGTGCTTGAAGTAATGATGCCACCATACTCTGTTTGCTAAAGTGATGAGAATGAGTGCTAAATGAGCCGGTTCTAAAGAGTGTAAACATGTGTATAAGTGTAAGCTAATATTGCAAGACAACCCACCATAAATGCATTGCCAGTCAAAAATGGTGGTGAGACTGAAAGTTATCAAAGAAAAAAGTTTTTGCATTATGTTTCTATATTTAAAAAAATGTTCATTCCATGTTACCATTTTTTCTCAAAAAAGTGCAATTTCAATGAACAATTATGTGCATATAAATAGTTCTATAAAAATATTGGTTCTGAAAATATTTACCACAGGGTTGAAGCTGAGCTGGTGCTCTCAGTGTCAGACAGGAGCAGATTGAAAACAGTATAAAGAGCTTCATGTTTTGGAGAAGAAGGTAGTCTTCAATTTGAAAGCACTCCAGTACACATGACATACTCTTATATATCTGAACCAGGTGAGCTTTTCCCACTAGCTCACAGAGGTCTCTTCTATCTCTTCATGTTTCAGGATAATTTAATATGATAATTTAGAAAAACAACCCTACTCATGCAGTATTATGTAATGGCATTTCTTTAAATTAGCTGATAAGGGGGTGGAGGTGACACCTAAACACAATACATGAATAAAATTGCATTTGCACTTGGTTAATTTTTAACTGTTGGTGGTATTGACATGTGTGGGTACATGGACACACATAGTGTATCAAAACCATATACATCAAGGGATGTTTGCTTGAGATGAGAAAAAAAACTGATGCTTAAGAGTATTTTGCTAAAATGTGATTTTAGCTCTTTATTTGGCACTGTCAGCATTTTATAACCCAGGAAAACATTCATTTAGTGTGTTCATTGTACAATAAAACTGCTCCTTTGAAATGTTCATATTTGCAGAGAATTTCTTTTCAGAACTATGTCTAAATTACATAGATTGTTCAAACAAACCTCTCATTGAAACAGCATTTTAAAAAGTGCTACCACAGTGCATAACCTGGACAATGTTATGTGCTGTTTACTTAGCTGTGTTCCACGTCCCTTGGTCAAGGAGACTCATCTAAAGCTGTTGAGAGGGTAGTAGTAAATTTGTGTCCTCTCCGCACAAAAATTAAAATTTTTTGTTTCCAGTTGATGTTCTTGTTATATTTTTTGTCTCCCATTACTGTATATTGCAAACATTAGATGATCATATAATATTTGTTCTTAGTTTATGCCGAAAGTCTTATTTGTGTTTTGTTATGATTGTTAATGATTCTGTTTCATATTACATTTGTGTTAATATTTGTCCAAATGTCTGTGACTATTTTCTGCACATTGATCCTCTGTGAAAGCAGGAACCAGAAGGTGATAACATGCTTGGAGTTGAAGCCTTATCTATTTTGGACTGATTGCATGGAAAAAAACATGTAGTGTTGATTCTGGCTAAGCGTAGTGTTTGATGTTGTTTATGAACAAGACACCGGAGCAAATGTACTTTTATTAGACCCTCCACTGCATGGAACTCTTTATGCAAGTCTTCATAGTACAGCATCTGACACATTTGGTAGAGCTCATAAGAAAGCACAGAAAATGGTCCAGTGTCTTACTGTTGAGAATAATGCCTATAATCCTATTTTGCAAACTGATCTATGGCATAGATTGGTACTAGTATGTTTAATACTTTGCAGTTACAGCTACAGAATTTTACCACCGTTGCCTTTGGCTTGTTGATTAGTCTAAGCATTATTATTTTAATTAATTTTACCTGATGTTTTCAATGTGTAATGTTAAAATAAAGAGGTGGCCATTAGCAAAACCTTGGGTTAGGGAGTGTGGAATGTCTGAGTCCAGTTCCTTGATTGCATTTAAACAAGGTGTACACTATAAACATTTAATACAAAGTATAGTTTGTTAAATCTCTTATCAGACTTGATCCATAGAATACATTATGCACTGAACATGTGGATTCTTTAAATATTCAACATCATACTTGGACTGGTTGTATGAAAAAACACAAGTTGTAGTGTTGATTCTGGGAAAGCTTAGTGTTTTGATATTGTGTATGAACAAGACACCTGGGCAAGTGTACTTTTACTAGATTACCATCCATTACATAAAGCTCTTTATGCAAGTTTTCGTAGTATAGCATCAGACACACTTGGTAGAGCTCATAAGAAAGCACAGAAAACGGTTTTATGTGTCTTATTACTGAAAATATTGCCTATAGTCCTATAGAAACCTAACATTTTGCAAGCTAATATATGACATAGGGTATCAAAGTACTAGTATGTTGAATGTTTTGCAATTACAGCTACACCTTATCAAGTCCCTTGAATCTTTCATTTATATACTCATATATAAGGTTTTCATTACATTGTTCAATATGTACACAGATGTTAAATTGTAACTGATCTTTCATTTTACATAGCCAATGAATAAACTTGTTGGCTTTGTAATAATAGCTCAGGTTTGCAAGTCCTATTTCCTCAAAGTATCAAAATGTTGTGATTATCTTAAATGGGTGGGAGGGGGAGAGAATACTTGTGGTGATACTTGCTTTACCTTGTGGTATTTGTGCTACTATGCTTGTGAGAAGCCCAGTGCAGTGAAAATTCACTGGGCAAAGCAGAGCACATCAGGTAAAACAATAATCATTCTTCATAAGCAACAATGCATTTTATTGCTGTTTATTTTGTGTACTGCTAATTTAGATAACTAACTAGCCAGCCACTGCACAAAGTACTGTCTTGTGCATGTCTGATTAGACAAAAGGGATCAGTCAGTCAATAAGCAAAAATCCCTACGCTAGGCCAACCTGCCTAGAGAAACCTTAGGAAACCTGTAACACAAGGAAATCTGTGTTGGTACTGTTGTTTGATAAAACAAAATGACAAAATCCTGAGGTGAAGATTTATTCAGAGATTTTTTATAATGCATCAACTATGTCACTGAAATGACAGGTCTTACAAGAATGGCAGTCAAACATATAAAATGTTTGAGGCACCTTTTCCTGGAATTGAGTGCTTTAGACTGCTGAACGGATGGCTTTCATGAAGTTAGTGTAGCCAGTCTCTTCAAACATGGCTTCTTGACAGAATGCAGGAAGGGTGAAATCATTAGAGTTCACCATAAGGACTTGATTGAAGAAGCTACATATTAAAAAATACATACAAACATGTATATAAAAATACTGTTCATGACTAATAAGCTGTAATAGAGATTCTTATGGATATAGATAGTAAATTGGGAGGTATTTTAATAACATTATTAGTGGGGAATGTCAAACATAATTTCTAAGCATTTTAACTTTAAATGCCATTTAAGTTTTAAATATCAAGTACACAGACCTGACTGCTGTCCATTCTAGTCCTGGGACATAAATCATGGCAATTATGGGTAGACAGGTGTACTCAGAAAATACAAACATGTATTTTCCTAAAAATTAAATTTAAATTAAATAGTCAGTTGCATGTACCATTTTATTATGCAGCAAAGGTTTTACAGAATCATTGAAACTTGTATTAAGTTTGCAAAGTTTAATATTAAGGTTGCAAATGTAAAATAGCTTTACCTTTATTTATTTATGGTTAGAGAGTAACCAAATGCCCCCCAACCCCACCACCACGGACACACACACACACATGCACATATATGCATGTGCGCGATCTTACCTTGTATCTCTGAAATCTCTCCAACCCAGTTATTTACCAGCAGACCACCTGCAGGTATAGAGGTGGTTCCCATGAAAGCCTGGCCGAGGAACACAGAGGTTGGGGGGACCTGCATAGGGTGGAATGGGGTGTCCAGTGCTCTCTTCCTACAGGTCTGGCTAATATGGTCGATCTCAATTATGAATTTCTGTGTACCACAAAGAACATTTAGGTGTAAGTCTAAAACTTTGTAATCCTTTCTCAGATTAGCTTTAATAATGACTTCTGAAACAAATTCTTGACCTAAAACATAAATGTCTTCATGTACTTTGTGACATTAAAATAAAAGATACATTTTTACTGCAATAATAATAATGATTAAAATAATAATAATAATAATAGGAATATTAAAATGTATTTATACCTTTTTAACAAAATTTATGAACCATTAAAAAAACATATTAAAATGAAATGCATTACAATAAAATGAAGGTAAAATAAAAAAAACATTAGTGATGTTTGAGCTCCATCATGGACAGATATAAATTATTATTAGGATATAAAACCAGTTTTGCCAGTCTTCCTAAAAAAAACAGTAAGCAGCTTTAGTCACATATTTATTCTTTATATTTGTACTTAACATGTACATTTTGGAAATTATTTGCACACAGATATGTTTAGAACAATACTTGATAAAATGATATTGTTTAAAGAGTATATTTCACTCAGTTTTGGTACCTGTTTGAAATTCATCAGCAGGTCTGTATAATGTGTGGTGTTGTGCTGTAATTCAAAGTTTCTAAATCGAACTAGCTGATCCCTTGAATCATATGTGAATACGCCTGAAGATGTTTTAGCTCCGTCCTTTGTAGTCTGTCATAGATAGATAGATAGATAGATAGATAGATAGATAGATAGATAGATAGATAGATAGATAGATAGATAGATAGATAGATAGATAGATAGATAGATTAGTTGGAGGTGCAGCAAGTTTGCTATGCAGTTTGTTATTATTAGGTATGTTCATCAATGTGCCTATTCTCATTAAAATAGAAATTGATAGAGCCATAAGCACGTCCCAAAACAGCTCATGTTAAATCTATAATTCACCACTTAAAAGTAACTCACTGTTGAAATGCCTCCAGTGATCCTTGGTGGTGACACTTAAATTTAGAGTAGACAATACATCATAGAGAGACTATGTTAGGATATTGAATACAATATAAATTGCATTCTTCAAAACTGACCTGTCCATGTTTTGAAAAGCACTTACCACATGGACGAGGTTGAGCCCAAAGATTCTCTGCCAGACAGGAGCAGATGTAAAGTAGGAGCAAGAGCTTCATGTTGTTGAGGAGCAGAAGGCAGCCTTGACTGTGCTCTATCACACCTCTCGTGCTCATTTATCTGAATGCACGTGACCTTCTCCATTGCATAAGAAAATACATGGTTCTGCCGCAGCTTTATTGGAAATTGCTTTCTTCTCAGTATAAATAGTATGTTTGCCCATGTGCACTTAAGTGTCTCCGCTTGTAAATTTTAATGTTATTGCATTGATGTTCATAACATTAATCACATGTTATGAACATCACAAAAGCAAACAACCAGATGGATAACACTTCCGTTTTCCATAGATTGTGATAAACTGTTAACAGTATTGATGTACATGGGAAAAGATTCTGTCAGGCACAGTTGGAAATATCAGTGCAGCTGTTAATCCATCCACGCTAGAAGAATTTGGACATTCTGCTATGCTGGCAAATATGAATAATATCTGGATTTTGATTATCACTGTTTCAGTCTGTATGAGCATGGGAAATGCCTTTTTACCATATGTCCTGTAGTCTCTAAAAAACAAATCTGTTTAGCCATAGTATATGTAAGGCTCAAGAATTTACTTAATTGTGTTCTGGTAGATAGTTCTGTGTCTATCAGAGTTCTAGTATAGTAGAGTGGTAGTGCTGGTAGCCCAGGTGTGCCAGTGTCTGCTCAGGGGAGAGCTACAGGGCTACAGCACACCTGCCCAGTGCCCAGCAATGCACCACGGAGTCTTTTACAGACATGCAGTGAAATAAGCTTGTGTAGCTCACCTGGTCAAGCATGGTTCTTGGTTGTGGGTTGATTTCCCAGGGAGCAAACATACTGTTCTCCTCATGTCATATGTGTATCTGTGAATAACACCATCTGTCAAAAGTAGCTGTGAATAATATCTACTCAAGTGTACATGTACAGAGGCTGAACATAGATGAGATATTTGTCTTCAAAACATAGTAGATAAAATGCAATTTAATTTAGCTAACGAACCCTTTCATGCATGTGTTATATAAAAAACTGGATTTCTTGGTAGTTTCATTGGCATGACTATAATGAGTGGCATGAGATCATTGGCATGACCATAATCACCTAAGTACTTCAACAATAATAAGAAAACAGCAAAAAATAAATAAATAAAAGCCTAGATCATTTCAAATGAAGTGACAGCAAATGTGAATAAATATTGAGGTTGAAACTAAAATAGAAGATTTGGCAAATATGCAAAAGGATATAATACAATATGCAAAAGGATATAATACATATATACAAAAGGTATACACACACACACACACACACACACATACATACACACAGTTAAGAAAAAGGATGGCAGCTGTAACTGTTGTTGTGACTGTAAATACAGTGCATGGCGAGATATGTTGAGATGTGTGTTACTCACTTTCAGGCTGTGACATGCCGACACACCCTGTGCAGCGATGGCAGCTGTGTCTCCCTCTCCCAGAATGATCCGTTTCTGATTCTGAAAATGTTTCAGAATTTAGGATCTGCTGTTTAAATCTGTCTGTGAAATGTTTGTGACCAATTCTTACAGCGCTGAATACATTGATGATCTCATACACTTTACCCCAACTTCATCCTGTAGGAGTGAGTAATATAACCCCTCATGAGAAATACTATCAAATGTTTTCTTGAAATCTACATAGCAGGTGAATACTTGCAGATGATGAATATGTTTGTTTAGGGTGTGTAGACTGTAGATATGATCTGATAAGTAGATATGATTTGGGCTTTTACTGGAAGACCATACAATTATTTTTCTTATATTATTATAATAATATTAGTGTTTATCATCAAACCATTTCTCTTTCTCTTTATCACCAAACCATTTCTCTTTTTCAGATATTGTTGCATTCCTTTTTTCCTTTGAATGTCAGCCATCTTTTCTGTTTTTTGAAAAAGCTTTACACAACATAAGGACCAAACTTTTGTAATTGGAAAGGCTGATATTCTGGTTTAAAAAGTGTCTCCTACTGGACTCTGGAACACTATTAATTTTCTGTCCAGTACAACAGCATTACCGTAATTAGAAAAAAAAACATATTTGGATTCCCTGGGTCTTTAAGAATCTATTGTGTTTTAATAATATAAATAATATATGACTAAATCCAACCTAATACTGTGTTGCTATAACACACACATCTGGGATGAAACACACATCTAGGATGACTATAGAAAACCTTTGATCCACTGGGAGTTCTCACTCATCCTTATCCTCCTGTAAGAAGCCTGCAGAGAAAACCACTTTCCATCCCATACAGACCACTACAAATGCAAGATACATAAGCAAAGCTGGTATTGCAACTAATAACATTCTAGCAGAACCAGTGCTTCTTGAAGACTGTAGTGAAATTCACCTTCTAACACCATGCCACCTTTATCTGATACATGAAGCATTATAACAATGTCTCTTTGTCTTAGGAAGAAAAAAAACACCCAATAGGTTAGTCATCGTGATCTCAGTCTTTTTTTTCTCTTCTTCAGAAAAGCACCCACTACGTTTACCTGTCTGTCTATTATTTAACACAATGGCCACTAAGAAATAAAATGCAGTCTAGATCTGTTTTATACCAAGTTTATTAGGGGAGGGATGGGCGTATGAGCTCACCTGTAGTTATCTGGTGCCTGTATCTTTAAGACGCCTGGCTACTCCTGTCTCGCTTTGTGTAGAGGAGAGGGGGAATCACGCCATCGAAATACAACATGTCTTAATTACAACAAAGTTCAACTAAACGAGGATAAAACACAACCTTTTGAAAAAACCGATAGAGTTTTTATCTGGAAACGGTAAGATTGTGGCAGTGTTTTAATTTTGTTGTTTTTTTCGTGTGTGTTGACCACTTTTTTAACTATAGAGAACAAGGGAGTTTTCTTTTTTGCGTTTTTTATACAAATGAAGATACGTTAGTGGTATTTCATCTCTGCCTCGAAAACACGGGGGGAAAGACCCTAACCATGACCTGAACGGTATTTCAAAAGAAGTGATAACATTGTTTCTATTTCTAAAGCTAAAATCCTCAAATGACCAGGCTAATTCCACTGTGCTGGTACCGAAGGCTCCCACATGAGGAACGAATTATTGCGATTGGATCACGTCGTTCATTTTGCTCGAGGTTCCGAGGGGCGACACGTCTACTAAGTTAACATAATCATACTTTCACTGTAAATTGATAGTCCAGATGAACTCGCAGCATTATCTTCAACGGTCTGAGAAGGACGAGATGAAAAGTTCCGACCCGGTTTGGTTGATGAGCCGTTAGATGTTGTGGTCTACTCCAACACTAACTGCGAGGCACCAAAATCTCATTTTGTGTTGATCGTTTGCTCAACGATGTGCTACCAATTGCATGAATATTGGAAGTTCTTCCAGAAACGTCTGATTTTCTCTCTCGGTTCGTCCAGGTTGGGTGAGATTTGGCCGTGGCGGGATGCAGAAGCAAATCTCCGTGTTTTCGGCGCTAGTTTGTCTTTTGTCCGGTGTCTCCCTTTCACTCGCCTGTAATAAAGCGCTGTGTGCCAGCGATGTGAGCAAGTGCCTCATTCAGGTAAGAAATCACCTGGATCACCTCTACTTTTTGTTAATCTCCTTTATAATAAAAAGTCCTTTATTAACAGTTGGCTACTTTACATACCATTTAGATTTATTTGAATTGACAGTGGTTATAGTATCGTGGGTGTCATATTCTTGACCTATATTATTGGACGTCAGGATAATCACTTGCATTTCTTCTTATAATAAAAGCAGCTCTAGAAATTCCACGAGGAAATGCTTCCCCCAGATCCTTTTATATTTTAGAAAACTAGCAGTCTTTGGTCGTTATAAGGTACCAGATTTGAGCGCACCTTTACTATATTAAGTTGAAATAGCTCTGGTAAGTGTGCCAGAAGGCATCTGTACTGTACTAGTTTGTGCATTGCTCTTTGAGACTGGCTACATTTTCTGTCTTTGTGCACATCTGGAATGTGACCTCTGCTCTTTACTCCTACTGGTGTTCCTGGCCTGAGGTTGTGCAGTCCACTTCAAACTGTGACATTCGTGCTTAATCACTGTCAGCCAAGTGTACTTCATTAGAAAAATAACTACACTTGCACTCAGTATCCACTTTCCTGTAGAACCTACTTGCTCACTAGCATAAAAAAATCCGTCTGAAGGCCTGGATTCTCCAAAGCAGAGTTTTGTTAATAGTTTTGCTAAGATGATATAGATACTGTGGAAGTAAATTATGCATGAACACAATGAAATTATGGGAGCTTGTTAAGAATTTCTTAAGAACTTTAAATGTGTTTGAGGGCGTGTGTGGTAGGTTAGGCTGTTGGTGATATTTCATTGTGATTACCATGAGTTGGGGATCATTAACAAATCATTTCAGAGATAGCTTGCTTCTGATATAAAACGTCATGTAGTGTAAACATTTTAATGTGCTTTGTTTTCAGTAGAACTTGATAAAACTCACTTTTATGTTTACTTTTGTGTATTTGTGTAGCCTGATTCAATAAGGCTTTGAGGGTGGTAATGGGATATGAAGTATATCCTCAGTGACAGTGTTTTTGTACATTTTCTCCTTTTTTACAGTATTTTGCCAGACCATGTAGGCCAGCCTAGATGAGGTATTTTATATTTCTCTGACTGACTAGCTGAGTCTTATTGTTGAAATGCTTGTGGAAACTAGCCTGAGATATTTTGACTATGCTAACATTAGCTTGCAAGCACTAAGACATTTAAAATATTCTGTAATTCACATTGCCACTTCATGTGGGTGTGCTACTGTGTTTGAAATATTGTAATACTCTGTATAGGCACATGGATGTTTAGAGCTACTCAACGGCTGTTTTTATTTCTAGCATATTGCAGCTTACTTTATCGTGCTAGCTGTATGACGGAATGGTAAGACTAAGAAGCCATGTAGTCACATTTCTATCTAGCCAACACATGATCAAGTTGTTGTTTTGTTTATTTATTTATTTATTAATTTTTTACTTAAAAAAGTTTCTTTTTTGTTGTTGGTATGAGATTGTTGGATTATATATGAATATTTTGTTACCTGTGGCTATAACCATTGCAAAGCACAAAGTGGACTAATATATTCACACACACATACATACTGTACATGCGCATATATATCAAATCTCAAGATGGCAGGGCTCGGGGAGGAAAGCTTTATTTTCTCTGGAGTAAGACTCCACTCAGTTGTTCTGCTGACACCTTACATGAATGATACCGGGCAGTAAACGGTGGCCTAGTTTTTTTGTCTTCTGATAGTGGCTTGGAATATGCTTGATCTGCTTAGTGAAGAAAACCACGGTGTGCGTTTGGCTTGTGTTTGACAGGAGCTGTGCCAGTGCAGGCCGTCTGATGGCAACTGCTCCTGCTGTAAGGAGTGCATGCTATGCCTGGGCACGCTGTGGGAGGAGTGCTGTGACTGTGTAGGTGAGTGGGGCCTCCTGCTTCATCCCAGCTGATCTATTCTCCTGGTCCATGGAGATTTGGACAGGGTATTAGCTATTAAATTAAGAGCCAGTTCTTTGTTTAGAATTGTTATCCAATGTAAATGTTTCTCTGTCGCTGTATGTTTCTGGAACTTGGTGGGTTCATGACCACTACGGAACTAGCAATTTTCAAAAGAATGCTTTTGGATCCGACTACGCGTAGCCGCTGCAAGGCTCCAACGTTTTCTGGAGTTATACTACCCTGTGTGATACCTTATTGGAGAATTCTTTCTTTCCTTTCATCTCCCTTCCCTTCTGGGAATGAATGTTGAAATCCATTGCATATTTATGGCTTGAATCCTTCCACGTTGCCCGTACTCATTCTTCTCCGTTTGGGGAAATCTATGTTTTGAATTCCAGCTATGTTTACTTTCTCAGGCATGTGTAACCCGAAGAACTACAGCGACACGCCAGCAACTTCTAAGAGCACGGTGGAGGAGCTGTACAGACCCATTCCTTCACTATTCAGGGCACTCACTGAGGGTGAAGCTCCCATCAATATGATGGTGGTGTCGTTTCCTGTGGCGGAGGAGCTCTCTTACCACGAGAACCTGGTCTCCTTCCTAGAGACCATGGAAGAACAGCATCAGAATGTCTCGCTTCCAGGCAACAGCATTCATAGCAGTTATGATAACATCCAAGGTAGGCATGGAGTTGAACATATCAGCTTTAGTCTTGATACAGCCTGAAGTAGCTGAATAAGCCAGTAACTTATTACAAATTAGTTTGTTTGAACCTCTACTTTTCACTTGCTCCAGTAACGCTAAAGCTCACTGCTACACTGGTTATCAGTGACTGGTGAGCACAAATCTGCTAAATGTCCAGTGTTGCTTTAAAGTTTGTGAACCACCCAAACACGGTCATTGTTTTCATAAAAAATATCTTATGAAATGAACACCCAAATCTCAATTTATAAAGCAGACCTTCCAAAAAGGGATAAATATTTTTATTATTTATTCAATAAAAGTAATTTCTCTCTCATAAAACTGCCAAATGTGAGTTTAGTTTGCAGCTTGTAGCACCCCTTTTTGTAGCCATTATTTCAACCAAACGTCTTCTAAAACCACCAATGAGTGTCACTTCTGCTTTTTGGAATTTTTGCGCATTCCTCCTTGCAGATCTCTTCCAGTTGAAAGGTTGGGGTGACTTCTGGCATGTACCGCCCCCTTCAGATCTTGCCACAGCATTTCTATGGAATTGAGGCCAATCCAATGTGCAAATCTTCTTTCTCTTAAGCCATTACTTGGTAATTTTGCTGGAATTATTTGGGTTGTTGCATAATCCATATCCGTCCAAGCTTCAATTCCCTTACTGATCGCAAGAGATCCAGGTCAAAAACTTGGTGATATGCCTGGGAATTTATGGCTCCCTGGATAATATGGAGAATAGCAGAAATGCTGCAACTGATATATGCAGAAAAACAGGCCTAGACCATCACATTTCCACCAACATGTTTCACTGTTGGGAGGAGGTTCTTCTCTTTATATGCAGTGTTAGACTTAGACATTCTTTATTGTCATTCATTGTACACGGGTGTACGCAGAACGAAATTTCGTTGCATTTTGCCTCGCACAGTGTACAGCAGTTTTGGATATATAAGAAAAATAAATTAGATTAAATGAAATGTATCAATAGATTTCAAGTAACCAGGATTAAGATAGGATTGCAAGAATATAACAGATGGCATTCCAGGATTTACCAAAATACGTGGTGAGAGTGTCCAACAAAGATGTAGAATGTACAGCTGGGATACTGAATGTTGGCGTGCAGAAGTGTAGCAGCCGGGATAATTTAAATATATGTATGTGGAATAGATATATATGTACATCTGCTTAAATCTATAAGTATATACAAATCTACAGATAAAAAAGATTAAACAGGATAGCAGCCCGAATAAATATGGTAAAGTGACACAGTGTCTTTCAGGTAGTCCGGCAGTAGTGCACAGAAGGCATGTAGTTCAGCCATTTCCTGCCCTCGTCCAGGGTGTTGTGTTCAGCAGTCTGATGGTTTGGGGGAAAAAGCTGTTGCAGAACCTGGTGGTGTTGACTTTTCTCCAAACATGTTGCCTGTGATTACGGCCAAATAATTACGTTTTGGATTCCACTGTCAAGAGAAAGGACTTCCAGATAGTTTCTGGTTTGTCCAAGTGCTCTCTGACAGTTTAAATGGGCAATGTTGTTCTTTCTTGAGAGCTGAGCCTTTCCTCTATCAGCTCTCCCATGAATGCCATGTCAACTAATATTTCTCCTGATTGTAGTTGCGTGTACATTTATTCCACATGCTGCAGGCGACGTCTGCAACTCTCTTTTTGGTGTAAGTTTTTACCACCCACTTCTGGGCAGAGTTGTGGTGATTGAGTGCTCTCCATTTGTAAATGATTTATCTTACACTGGATAGATGGAGGTGTAATCTTTTGGAGATGGTCTTGTAGCTTTCCCCAGACTGAAGGACTGACCGATGGGCTTCTTAATTACTTGAGCACTGGCACATGTTCCACTTGAGTCTTTTACCTTATTGTCTTTACCAATACAGCAGTGCATTCAAGTAATTGAAATTGCCCCAACATTTCATATACATAAAACTGGTGAAAGAATAAGAAAATTGTGGTAAAACATAAAAATCTAAACTTTCAAGCAGCACTGTATGTTGCCCGGGTCAGTGAGATCACCAGCTGAATGTTGCTCTTTGGAAGGATAAAGAGGGTCCGGGGGGGGCTGCCATTTATTGTACTCTGTGTATTTCTTGCCAATAATCATGTATCCAAAGTGCCCATCAATCTGTCCTTAGTATGTTGTATTATTTATCATGCTATAATGTTCTCATAAACTCACTGGAAATAAGAAGCTGGAAAGAAAAGTACACTACTGATGTGCTCACCATCCACATTTTATGTTCTTTCTCCCCCTCCCACCCCTCCAGACAATATGTGCACAGTGGTGTATTTTGATGACTGTGTTTCGATTCGTCAGTGCAAGCAGTACTGTGAGTCCATGGGGGGATCGAAATACCGCTGGTTTCACAACGCATGCTGCGAGTGCATCGGGCCCGAATGTGTCGACTACGGCAGCAAAGTGGTCAAGTGCATGAACTGCCTCTTCTGAACATGGACCGTTCAGATTGATCTGTGTGGCAACACTTGTGCCAGTAGAGGGCACCATGACGGGACTGCAGTCGTAGATTGAGCTATGGAAAAAGATGCTTCAATCATGTAAAGCCCTGTTTTGTTTTACTCACCTTGTGTTAAACGTTTACTCTGTTTTAATAGTTTGACAGAGATATTGATTGTCCTTTTTAAAATGCTTTTCTTGAATGTAGATCTTGCATAGCTAGTTGCTCTTTTCAAAAATGGTACTACCTGCTATGTCAAATAAATGCTTTTAATCGTGTAAGAATGACTACCATACGGATAGTTTCACAAATGTATGTCATGTTAATTCTAATTTAATGTAGTAGTGTACTTTTGGATGACAGACCATGAGTACATCAGCCATACGCATATAGCATCTGTGTAGCAGTGCTGTTTCTAATAGTTTTAGTTGACAAAAGACAGAAAAAAGCAGAAAACTTACAGCTCCTGTGCTGCTGTATGACTGTAGGCCAGTTGTATGTGTATGAGACTTTAGGGTTAGTTCGAACTAATATGCCAATGACTATCCTTCCACCACTTTTACAATGACTCTTTATGTAAATCAAGGTTGCTATTTACCAAATTGGATTAGAGTGCACTTCTTACAGCATAGCTTTCCTCCTGCTGTGATGGAGATGACGGATTACTGTAGAACAAAATCTAAATCCTCACCAAGACATCCATTACTATTTATAATTCTAAATTATATTATTATTGGAATAGTTTTTACCAGCCATCTACCCCCACACACAAGTATGCATATATCTAGTCAGCCATCCGCCATGTTTAGCTAGTCTCAACAAGCAGGTGCTCTAGTTAACCCAGCTCCCCCTAAATATAGAACGAAAAAAATGTGATCAGCCGAACTAATTACTTAAATGATTAATGCTGGATTTTGGGTCACATAACCCATGGCTGGCCTGTTTGGGAGAAGATGAAGTAGTTGTTGTAAGCTCCTCCTTCTACAGAGCATTCAGAGTCACACAAAGGAGTCTTTCTCCCCTGGGGGTAAAATGAGTGCAGTCACATGCCCACCCAGCCTTGGCATGAAACAGGTGGGGGCTTGACATGGCATCACTGCTAGACAGGATACAAAAGATCGTATTGGTGAGTTTGCCAGCCACCTTAAATAGGCTAATGTTTGTATTAGAAATAGCTGTCCTTACTGAAGAGGCACAAGGGAGCACCTGTACATCAAGAGGCCAATGGAGATGTCCAACGGAGGCAAGTAGGAAAACAAAACCAAGTAGGAACCGTTTCTTTGCTTCATCCCATGTGCGCTCAGACCTTACCTAGACACCCATTACATGGTGCCCTCTACAGTTCCCATGGAGGTGCAAGTCCCTTTTCTTGCACATTGGAGTTTTACTTTTAAAATTACAAAGGTAAAGTTCAAGAACATAACAGTTCCAGTTTTAGCATGCACCCATAAAAAAAAAGCCACCCCCCCCCCCTCCAAACGTATGCATTATTATTTTATAACAAATAAGCCTTTACATCCAGATTCTTTTTCAGCATCTGCAAATACTAAGTGAAAAAGGACCAGCCTAAATCAGCAACTGTATCTGAACTTTTATTTTGGACAGGTTAGAACATTATATCACATTTCTATATGATCACTGATCAAAATGGGAAAAAAAAATAACGATATGTACAGTACAAGTGATGCATGGGTCACGGTGAAGCATTTAATATTTGTGTTAAAACATTGCAGGGCTTATGTGTATGAGAATCACACTGAATTTCCATACACTCTGCAAAATGGACCGCTCATGGTTTTGGTTTAAAAAATACAATAGTCCTTTTTTCTGGACATGGACCCCTGCATGCCAGGGGAGGCCTCCATCCCACAGGTACAACAATGTGCTGCACTAGACTTTAAAACTGGCGCCATGAGCCCTTGAGAAGAAGACCGTGCTCCATCACCCGCCAGCTCCCAGTCTGGTCTCAGAGGGAAGACTGCGGTGGTCTCTCACTCTCATCTTTGAATATATCTGCAGCATATAAGTAGCTCACCCCAGTCCAGTATCAAAACAAGAAAGAAAAAGATCAAATGATACAAACACTTGGCGCTACAGTCTTTCCTGCTAATGTGATTTTTGTGGCTTCCTGCTACTGTGAAGAGACAAACGAAGAAGGTCCATCAATATCAGAGAGAGAGAGAGAGAGAGAGAGAGAGAGAGAGAGAGAGAGAGAGAGAGAGAGAGAGAGAGAGAGAGAGAGAGAGAGAGAGAGAGAGAGAGAGAGAGAGAGAGAGAGGATGGATGGATGGATGGATGAAGGAAGATCATGATCACCCACTGCCTGGATTTCAGATATGTTGACATTGTGACTGCTTTGTTGTAGCTTGTTGGTATTCTGACACCTCCAGATATTCAAGTATTCTCTGGTTTTAAGGAAGACACTTTTAAGGCTTCTGTGGCAAAAAAGAAAGCACAAAAACAGACTACTGTAGTGAGCCGCCCTCAGGGGAACGAGTGTTGGTTGAAGCTGTTGCCCGAGCAGATGTGTGGCAGTTTTTGTGCCCTTGGTAGAGTCCAGCCCAAGCCCCTCGATCACTCCAGCATATCCAGCATGAAGCTGCTGCTGGTATTGTGTGTGTACACTCAGTAGGTGGAAGAAGTGGTGCTCATGGCATCCTCATTAATGCGTGTGCTTCCTGGGTGCACGCTGGCAAAATATTTGACATCCTTGTCCATGTCCATCTGCAGGGCCACCAGCGTCTGCTCCAAGGCCTCTTGGTGCGAGTTGGATGAATGTAGGAAATATTCTACAGAGGGCAGCAGAGAAATGTTAAGAGTGCATTAAAACGAACAGCGCCTAGAATCAAGTGGTAAAGATCAGGTTACTAGTCCTAATGTACAACAGACCAATTTCACACATATTCAAGAACATTTAGTAGTTTCCTTTCCATAGATTCTTCTCTATTGAACAGGTAATTAGACAGAGACGGACCTCGCTCCATGAGGCTCTGCCGTAGGGTCTTGGCCAGCAGCACACGGACATTGGGCACTGGGTCAGATGCCAGCTGCAGCAGAGGCACCAGCAGGTGCTCCGAGAACCGCTCCAATGCCACACAATCCTCCTCTATAGCTAGCTGAAGAGAGAGAGAGAGAGAGAGAGAGAGAGAGAGAGAGAGAGAGAGAGAGAGAGAGAGAGAGAGAGAGAGAGAGAGAGAGAGAGAGAGAGAGAGAGAGAGAGAGAAGGGGTGTGTGTTTAGGCAATTGATCTTAGACTAAGAATTGTGAGAGACACACAACATGAAGTGACCCAGAGGTTATTGCAACAGAGCTGTTGAAAGTTCAACATGGTAACAAGCACGTCTTGTGCCATTGTCCTCACAAACTGAAGCTCTCGGTCTTGCCCCAATGACCTGGGCCCCCAGCAGGTGGCTGATGGGAGACACTAAACATCCTCTGTGTGATTGGGCAGCCCAGGGAGTAGCCCCTCCCTCATCCCCACCCCTGCACTGGCCACATGGCACTGCTGAGACAGCCTCTGCAACTCTAAACTGGTTGTTTCCTAATACATTAGTGTTCAATGAAGTGTGTACTAAAGGAGTGTTTAAAGTATCATGTAGACACACGGGGGTGGGTGGAGAGAACAAATTAATATTATTTTGTTTGGCAGTTGGTCAGGTGCAGACAGGTTGTTGAAGGTTTAAAGTTCTTATGAAGATGACTCCACCACTGAATCATTTCAGTGTCCATGTAGCATCTTCTAATTGTCTGCAGCTACAAAACGCCATCCGTGTCATTTGACAAACAAGGTAGCACTGTCCCGATGAACCACTCACACACTGGTTACAGCTTAGGGGACCTGATCAGGGTGATCTTCCTACCTGACATACGAAGGCAAACGCTTGGCGTCCTGACCATTTCGGAGAGTGGCAGAATTTATCCACCAACTCGCCAAGGAAATCGGCCAACAGCAGCGGGCACGCGGAAAGCTTGCGGATAATCTCACTCACCTAAACAGAGAACAAGGAACAGGAATAAGTCTGCTTTTACATGCGAGACAAAACGTGACAACCTTTTCAAAACAAAGATGAATTGTAAAAGCTTCTGTATTTGTGTTTCCAGAGCCTTGATTATTAGGACAACAATGCCATAATAAGCAAAAAGCCACCACTCCCATCTGGGGAAGGACACTGCTCTTAAAATACAAGCACAGAAAAAAGAAAAGGAAAGGCAGAAGAGACATGGTGTGTACGTGTATGCACAGCTCTTCGTACCAGTCTGTAGGAAGTCCACCGCACAGAGGAGACTCTGTCTGTGCACAGGCAGAATGCTAGAGGCCGCAAGTAGTCATAGATGTCCTGTCCGCTGTACAGCTCCAACAGCAGCACCAGCTGTCTGTCAGGAAAAACAACAACAAGCAGCAATAAAACAATAGAAATACAATAAAATGTCCAACGTACAGATAACATCACAGTACGTATCCCAGTGTGTCATACTCGGCCAGCTCTGATCTGAATCTCCAGTTGCGGCTGTTGTCCGTGACCAGGAACTCCTGCAGCTGGTACAGGTATTTACGTCTGGTTTCCTGATGTAGCAACTAAAAAAAAAAACAAACAAACAAAAAAAAAAACAAAAACAAATGAAGGAGATACACGTCGACTTCATATCTGCGTTTTAAGGACACAAGCATGAAGCTATAGCCAACCATTAGGACAGCACTCCAGAGTTACAAACCTTGTAAACAAATAAAAAAAGAGGAATAAAAAGCCACAATGCAGTTACGTTCTGCTCTTACTACCCTTGTGTGAATCTCACAGACCCTTCACGCTTCCTCAAGCGGCGACGCGAGGTGGTGGCTCACCTTGAGAAAGTCGTAGAGGTGTCGCAGCACTCCTATGCGCACCTCGTCCAGGTCTTTGAGGAAGCCGTTGAAGATGGGCACCAGGTCCTCAGCAGTCAGCTGGTCACCTAAAATCAGTGCCAGCTCATGGATGGAGAAAGCCAGCGTCCGTCGCACCTTCCACTAAACGGAGGATAGAGACGGCGAGATGAAGGGAAGAAGATGGGAAAGAGAGAAGCGCTACGTTATGCAAAAATAGTGTGAGCCAGAAGGAGAGGGTGAGGAGAGGCAGCAGGCTCGGGTTCCATAGGTCTGCGGGAAACATTCAGTTTATATCATGGAAAATGGTGCACAAAACTATTTTCTAATTTCATGTTTGCCTTGATACATGCTGTATGATTAAGAGGTAAATACTTACCAAGAAAAATAATATTAATTCTGGTTTTGATTGGGCTAACCTATCAAAACTTTGATTTGATTTCAAACTTTAATTTTTAAATAAGGAAGAAGGTGCATTCAAGGTCTATAGCATAAATCAGCCTTAAATATCAGAAGAACAAAAAGACTAGAGTGCTTAGAGTTCCAGGCTTTGTAGTATTTCTGAGATCTGCTGGGAAACGGAGAGATGAGATTACCACAAAAACTCCCCGTCGCCCACCGTCTGGGCCGCAGCCTTAATGGGAGACCAGCAAAAAATTCCAAAACTGAAACAAGACCTAAAAGCCTCAAAGCAAAATAAATTAACTATCTTTTAACCCAGATGGGAAAAGTAGCAAAAAAAACGGTAACGCATGTAAGAAGCAGACACACAAGCTTCTCTGCGTCCCACAAGATGCCAGAGAAAAAGCCCTCATATCCAACCCCAGGGCCTAGCGGAGGCACGTGTGTATCGTGTAGAGCAGATGTCTCACAGAGGAGGTGGAGTGGCGGGCTGCGCCGTGGTGCTTTGTTCAGTGCAGTCTTGCGTTACCTGCATGTCGGAGGCCAGCGTCTCAAATGTGTCTCTCAGGCAGTGCCAGTTCTGGCGGCCCAGCGTGAGGGCCACCCCCGGCAGGCTGTAAGCACAGTGTTTGGCAATCTCCATGTCCACCGTCTGAGCCCGGGACGGGTCGGTCATAGACAGGTACTGATCCAAAAGTGCCTGTGGAACCACATCCTGCAGCAGATACAGAGGCTACGTTACTGTGCTGCAGTACAACGCCAGGTTCAACAGAGGCGCTGCTCCTTGTCACTTGTTCTACCTGTTGTTTGGATTTCTTCTCCTCTTCTGGGCTCGTGCTGGTGTCGCTTAACTCTGATTCATCCATGTGACTCATGGGAAGGGTGGATTCTCGACTCTGCAGTGAACCAGAACCTCAGACTTACTAGGCATGACTCAAGTCAACAACTATTCCAAGTATCTCAGATCAGATGGGGGATTTGAATAAGCAGACAGAGGTAAAGACCTAATGGACTCACGATCTGCAATCTATCAACATAATCATTATGATACAAGAGGACGCAAGTAGTGATGTTGGATGAGTGCGGTGGGTACCTCTACATCAGAAGCCTCCAGGAGAGGGACGTGGTGGGGGCTGTAGGGGTTGTCCTGTGCTTGGCGGGGCTCCAGGAATGCGTCCTCATGATGTGTGTCTAACGAAGTGGCTCTCAGAGCAGCAGTCAACACATCTACTTGTGCTGTCGGGCACAAACGCAACGGCACGTCAACGCTGAAGATACCAAACAACTTATTCCTGACGTTATTTGACATATATTGTTTTAAACACTAAATTACAGAGAACGTTACTGAATTGCAAAATCTTCAAATTACATGTTTAGATAGAATAGGACAGTCAATATGCCTTCTGGGGGAGTCAATTTGGGCAACACATTCCTAAACTAGGACATTCTTATGAATACTGAAGAACAAGAGTGTGAGGAGTGTGGCAACAAAGCCCTAGAGGATGGAAGCCCTAGTGGGCAGTGCAGGCCTCAGCATGACCATCGTGCTACCTGTGCAAGTGTAAAGGAACCTGTGATTAACACACATTCCTGCTTGTTATGCGCTATGCACTCTGCCGGTTATTGTGCAAAACTCTGACTAACTTCAGGCGTACAGCCACAAATTTTCACTTGGTCGCACAAGTTATAAGTAGTTTCATTCATCCCAATTTCAGTAAAAATGGGTTTAAACACCAAATGATTCATTAGATATATATTGCAAGATGCAATTTCCTTACTGTACACATGATATTCTAGAAACCACACCAAAACTGTGCATACATTTAAGAAAGTTGTTGCCCTATCACAGTGCAGGCAAGTCACAGCAAGCAGTGGCAGCTGCTCTAGAATCAAGCAGCCTGCTCCAATTCACAACATTACATTTGGAATGTGAGGACGGACACACACACACACACCTCTTATATAATTAAGGAACACTAGTTAAGAAAATGATTTTGTAAGCAACCAAGAAACTCGCAGGCCCTGCTACAGAGCACAGGACCATTTTCAGATCAAGACTCTTAGCACGTCAATGCTACCACAGCCTCTTGCATTCATCCAATTATACTAATGTGAAATGCATTTTTCACAGAAGAAACATTCTGTAGAGCAAGGTAAAAATATATGAGCTAGTTCAATGTACAGCTCAGTTTTAACAGCCATTATGTAGATCCTCTGGTCTTTCAAGGCTACTGAAAGGGCGAAATGAACAAACCACGTATTTCTACGGTAATAATCAGATTCCCATAATGCAGCACACACAGGGCAGAGAGGGCACATTAAACAGAAGGGGAGGGGGGGGGGGGGTGTCATTAGATCCACGCCAGAGAGAGACAGAGGTAGGCCGGTCCCAGCACCAAGCCGGTGACCTTGTGCTGTTTGTGGCCCAGTAGGGATAAAGCAGCACCACTGGCTAATGAAAGAAGCAGAAAACATGGCCGGACACAATCACGCACAAGCACCACTTACAACAGAACCTGCAGCAGTACACGTCCACCCACACAATATGGGCTGTCTAACAGCAGGGTTTCATCTGACCGTGATCTCCTTCCCTACAGGGATGTGTACAGTCTTTTAACAGCACGTAATACTGCATCGTCATTTAATGTAGGACATGAATCACTAACTAAAAAGGAATGACAGTGCATGCATTCTGGTTTTCACTACTTTTGCTGGGAACAGTGTCCAACTGTTAGTTTCTTTCACACCATTTTCTATTTTGCACAATTTCCCAAATCCATTTCCTTCCACAAAACACAGACGCAACAGTCTGACTGTCCCGACTACCCCCAGCAGCAGAGCCTCACTGCCCCAAATACCCCCGGCAGCAAGGGGCTGTTTCTAAAATCTGTTTTGCAGACCCGTTACCACAACATGCCAAGTCATTCAACAAACTCACTGAACACTTGATACCTCTGTCTCTCACAGGAACAGACTGACTGGTGAGGGTCTTTAATAGGCCATACGTTCAACATAATAGCTTGAGAGGAATCCTAAGTGCATCACTGCAGGCAGCATTGCTTTTAATACAAATGATAAAATCAGTAGTCAGGACAGTAGATGTATACGTTTGGAGCAGGTGTAATAATTATCGGTCAAGTCTAGTATTAGATCACAAATGACCAGAGACGCTGCTGGAATTGCAGTCATTACTGGCAGCAAATCTCTAGTTCACTTACAAAACACTTCTGCAGAACAGGAACTTGGGGGGTAATTATATAAGCAAGTTGAAATCCTACAGCTTGGCTTGTCATCACATTTTGCTGTAAAAAGTTTTTGCACAAAACCGAAAAGAAAAGCAAACGTGCTCATGGTTACACAGTAGTATGAAAAAGAAGCCAATAAAAAGTTAACCCTAACCCTGCAAGACGGCGAGATTGATTTGTGAAACATTCACGTCCCACCATTTCTCACACTAAAAGGCAGAAGATACAGCACTGCTGTAAGCACAAACACTGCAGTCATTGTAAACTGAGGTGTGCTCATTCAGGTTAAACATGACACTTTTTTAAAACTGTTTCTAACAACAACAACCCTGCTCACCTTTGACATCAGGGTCATCGATGTGGGGCTCCAGGTTCTCAATGAGCTCCTCCAGCTGCTTCCTGCCCAGAGCAGGTGTGGAGACCTGGCCACAGGAGCTGTTAACAAAAGCTTCACTGTTGTTGCACTTTGCCTCCAGCAGCTCCAGATCGAGGTCTATCTGAGGAATGGGCGTCCGCCAATAGTGGAATGAGTTATACAGCTCCTGCTCCGCAATCTCCCCTCTCTTTGCTTCCGGACATGGTAGTGTTGTGTACGCAACACCTGTACCGGGACCTCCAGTGGAGACAGAGGCACTCTCCTCTGGGCTCTCCACAGTGGGAACCTCGGACGACTGGGTGGGATTCTCCACCACTGGGGTTTCAAACGAGTAGCTTTCCTGTTCTGTCGCGCCTGCTTGTGGTAAAAATTGAAGTTCCTCCTCCTCTGTTGGACCCAGGTCTGAATCACTTGGCACAAGAAGGCACTTGGAACTGGGCCTGTCCGGGTCGACATCGCAACAGGACTCGTCGAGCGGCAACACTTCAGCGGCCTGTTCCCCTCCCCCCTCCACAGCCACATCCACAGCGTCCCGGTCCGAGCTGCACAGCTGGCCCTCGCAGTGCTCCTGAGTGCACGGGGGATTCTGGGAAATGGAGTCCTGCTGGGGGGAAACTGCCGTCTCCTCTTGCGGGAGGCTCAGAGCGCTGCCCTCCGTGACAGGAGTGGGGGAGCATCCTGCAGCGTGTGTGGTACTGCTTGGGGATTCCTCGCCGGCGCTGTAATGAGGAAGGGGGCAGGACAAGAGAACCACAATAAATACACTTCCTTCAAGTGGTGAGGCAAAGTAAAACAAACAAAGAAACCCTAAAACTTAAGTGAGCAAGAAAGCAGATTCCTACTGGTTGTGTGATAGCTGGTTCCAGTTAGTGTCCTCTGTCCCCTCTTTGAAGTACTGGCCTACAGTAGTGGACGGGCTGGCAAATGTGGAGATGAACTGGCCCAGAGACTGAAAGGCTGCCTGGCGTACCTGATGGACACACAGCATGGAGTAATTATGTGTTCAGAAAATGCAGCCAACAACTGTCATGTATGTGCTTTTTCTGCGATACATATATCCTGAAAGCACTCCAGAGGTCAAAATATTAAGAAAAATGAAAAGGAACCTAACTCCTGGTTAAATAATTATTTATTTTATATATTTAAATAAAAGTATCTGACCCAGATCCCAGAAACAAACACACAAACAACAAAAAAAGTCATACTTGGCTAAAAATAAACAAACCACTCCGACTGTTCAAATTCAAACCCAAACATCCTGAGAGGAGTTGCCCTGGGGGAGTGGGAAGTCACGCACCCAGCGGGAGGGGTCACTGATGAGGTTGATGAAAAGAGACGCCAGTTTGGTCCTGCGCACTTCCTGAGAGGTTGCGGAGGACACAGTCATGAAGCACTCTGCGCAGGCCTTCCGCACGCCCCACACGTTATCCGAACAGAGCTGGAAAAAACGTGGCAGCTGCACAGGAAGAGAGATACACAGGAAAAAAGGGGAAAAAAAAGAAAAACAATGAAGCTACGCCATAAAATGCAAATGTGTCTGCCTCATGCCCCATTTTGAGAACCACATCCGTGTGCATTTTTGGGCATGAACACTAGCCAGAAGCTTGTGGTCATGAGTGATGATATCAGGTTAGAAAAATGCAGAGTATTTGAGGGGAAAAATACAAAAAACAGCAAAAAAAGTTACATTAGCCAGACAGTTAATACAAATAGCATGGTAGGGCCAGATCAAACCGGTCTGACAAATAATGACATGACTCCCAAATAAGTGGGCTTTTAATAAAGTGAATATTCATAATGTTTACACAATACCAACAATTAGGTCAGAGTAAGTGTTCTATAGACTATGTTGCTCCTATTTAAGCAATCATATCTACACATTGTAGGAACTCACAAACACAAAAAAAATCATACATACCAATAACTCTTCTGTTGCTTCTCCCCCAACAACACTACAAATATCTCCAAAATTTGCTGCACACACCTATCAATGGAAATGACAGGTTCTCAATTACTGGCAGATTAACTCTCAGTAATGCATCATCTCTATCCACGAGCAGTCTTAAATGGCCAATTAAAACATGCTTCAGTCTGATCATGGTCAGAGTTAGAGATCCTCACCTTACGCACATGGAACATCCGGCAGTCACAGCACATTTCACAGAAACGAGAGAGGAAGAGGCGTTCTGTGATATCCTTCCCCACCATGGGCGCCATTTTACAAATGATCTGTTTCCAGACAACGAAAAAAGGATGAAAAAAAAAAACTGACAATCTGTGTCAACTGTTAGAAATCCAACATTTGGTACTGAGAAGAAACTAAAGCTTAGACCCCCACCGCCATAGCCTCAGTTTTGACATCATCATTGCTGTCAGGAGCTGTGAGGTCCACAAGGACAGGACAGACCAGATTCTCCGTGTCTGTTCGTTCTATCAGCTCCTGCTCTAGAAGCATGAGGAGGGCTGCCTGGCTCGTCTTTCTAACCTACAAGATCAACGAGATCAAGACGGTGTTTACATCACGCTGCTGTAAAATCATGTTGTCTATACAGACATACCAGCAATCATTACACTGTTAAAATATTGACAGCACAGTCATAAACAGGCCAGCTAATATTAATTAACAAAGGTGTGAAGATTATATGATGCAATCCCAAATGTTTAAGTCAAGAATCAAGAATAACTCGAAACAGAGTTTCTTCAGTGGCACAGTCTCTACCTTGGCTAATACAGTCATGGAAATCCACAGAAATTCGGCATTTAGCTAACATGCTAATCAGTACAAAAGTATGATGGAATATAGTCAAAATGTATAACTTTAAATGGTAATGAACTTACCAGATTGTTCTGGTCAGCCAAGTACCGCACTACAATGGGCAGCAAATATTTTGAAAATGCAAATGGAATGGAAGGTTTGTTCTCTTGGCAGAAAATGGCAATATGAGGAATTTGTTCCATAAGCTCTGCTCGAACTGTGGGCTCTATAAAGACACAGAGACAGGTTTATTAAAATACTCATGATTACTAATCTTGTGTAATCACAGGGTCACAGTGATAATGGGTCATGTATCAAAGTCACAATGCTGAGGGATTTACCACGGAGGAAATGCCAACATGGCATTTTGCCACTAGACAAATGGAAACACTACAGCAATGTTACTTTCATCTTCATTCAGGGTTGCACAAATTGAATCAAGTTGTGAACAAAAGGTGCATGTCATGCATACAACAATTATGATATTAAAAGTGGAAAAACTCAAGACAGAAATATGACGACAGGACTCATAATTATTGCGCCAGTACAAAATCTAAAGAGAAGAACATGTGCTAGGTACTTTAAACAAACAGCTTCCAGGTGAACCTTTGCTGCACTGTCTAGTCAAGGACACCATGTTATATTCATCGAGCTCTCTAAAGTACATTGCAGAGATAGGTATAGAGTTAGCTAACTAGCCATATTCTGAAAAGCATCAGGCAATAACATTTCATATTTTTTGTAAAATGGAGGTATGGTGCAAGTCCTTTAATAAGTCACAACAGTCCCATTAAACATTAATAGACCCCCTCTTCCTTGGTACCCCGCCAAAGGGGGCACATTGCTTTCCAAAACTGAACCTGAGACAAAGAAATGACACAGGACACTCTGAATACAATAGAACTTTTCAGGGGGATTACACATAGATGCAAACACAATACCCATATATACACACACACAACTACAGAGTACATTCAGAATACTTCAAAGGAAAGAGATAAGCAGACAGAGATGGTGTGTCGACAATCAAACTTACCTGAGTCATCAGCAAGCCTGCTTACTTTCTCCAGGACTGCAGTACAACCCCCCTCATCCTCACTAACCGCCTTCAGCGTATCCAGCAAAGTTCGAGCCACCATTTGTCTGTAGATTAAGTACTAATGAATATTCATTCCAATGGCAGTGTTAAATCGGTGCATCACAGTATTAAAAAGAACAGTATGAGTTTCAAAGCTGTGGAAGACATTGAAATAAAAATTTGAAACGCAAAATTATCTTCATAATTAGGTTACCAATTTACATAGTCACATAACACATGAAACTAGCATCCAAAAACAAACACAGACACACAGAAACTCCAACAACATCTGTGAACTCTTGTCTGAAGCCAGCGAAATACTTACCAATTAGATAAAGGTAAGAAATAATAAACCTGGTGGAAATATTCTGTACCTGTTAAATATGTTTTCACTTGCAACGTATTTATCCAGCCTCCCCAGCGGCGTCAGCATCTCATCTTGCGATACAAAATCCAAGGCTGAAGGTATAATAATGACGTCAGACTCTGAGTTGTAGTCATCCACACCAACTATTAGAGACATTGGAAATACAGTGAGCAGAACCCACCACCCTAACAGAGCCGAAAGCCTTTACTTCTTGATGAAGAGCAGCCTGATTTCCCCACACCAAGTTCAGCAAAACATTAAAAGACATGCTACATGCATTAACCAATATTTAACTATTGAGCACAGAAAGCGCATACATGCAGGTATCAGTAGTGCTGAAAAAAGAAAGAAAAACAACAGTTTAACAGGGTCATAGCTACATAAAGTGTCAATGAAAATGAGCCCAAAGTGACGATATGGCTCCTCCATTTATATCATGGTGTGAACTAGTAACACATTTCCAACAGCTGTTTTCTAAGATCTCAATCACTAAGATCTGTGCACACCTCGCCTTCATAACACTGTCTTTACTGTGCATCTCCACGTATGCACTAACTCAACCAACTCCTGATAAATGTAGTGGCCCAGCTAACAGTTCTCGCTTTGCTATAAGTTCAGAGCTGTCTTCTGATATTTCAAGAGTACAGCTAAAGCAGAATGAAGTTCATCTTTAAAGATCACTTAGTGCTAGCTAGCTAAACACTTAGTGTCTCGGTTTCTCGCTGGACACCCAAGTGGACCCACTATCATTCAAGCAACTTCAAACAACCCCTACCTAATTAGAGAACTACCAGTTTAACACAAAGTAACTAGATATCAATTTAGAGTATCAGGACGTTACAGATTACTAGGTGGGGTAGGTAACAAGGTATTTACTCGTCATCAGAAGAGGTAAAAGAAGGCAGCTAGCAGGCGATTAAGGGTAGACCGGGAGTTTGGGGTAGCACCAGACAATGTCCAGCTAGCTGAAAACCCACCACTAGTTTGTGACCAAATATCGGACACGACTCAAAACAGGCTTAAAACGTGCCAAGATATATGAATCTTTTCTCAGTCTCAAGATGAAACGGGACTAAAACCCACAGCGGCCGATGCCCCCGCCACACGGGCCGCCGCTCCACCACACGACGACCAAAGTTTGCGTGTAACACTTAGCACGTTAGCTCGCCGGTCCACGCCAGCCACGGCGGTGCCGAAGGACGAGTGACCCGGGGAAGAGTCGTACAAACACGGCGGAACACTTACATCCGTCTATCTCCTCCTGGGAATCCTCCTGAAGCAGCGAGATATCTGCAACAAAAGTAGCCAAAAACAAAAACGGGGTTCAACGGTACCCGCAGCTAGCCGACCCGCACCTAAACTTGGCTGGCTAGCCACGTTAGCCAATTAGCATTTGTTTTCTTTTGAATATAAAACAAGCGGTTATCTCCCCCCTCCCCCTCCTCCAGCCAACGTTACGGCAGTTAAAGGCGAGATGTGTGAGTAATTTTAACACACGGATCTCCCGGTCTCGTGGTGTAACTCAAGACGAATCCGACGTACCCGCCATCTTGTCCTGGTCCTACATTTAAAAGTGGTCCGTGCCGATGAGGCAAAGACCGGAGGGCGGAAAGAGAAGGCGGGTTAGCCGACGGGGCTAGCCGTGTAGCCGTGCCGCTACCGAGGCTGGTTCACGCAGCGGTACCGCGTACAGTCGGCCCACAGTAGCGCTGCTGTAGTACAGGCACCGCGGGCATGCGCGGTAGAAAAAACTAACTGTCAACCGGTTGTGCGTAATTCAGAAACTCAATCCCGACATGAATAAATATTTCGGTTTTTTTTTGTAAATAACGGCATCGAAGAGTTAAATATACACGGCACGACATAAACAACCTTTTACAATAAGATGAACTCGTTTCGGTTGCATCCCACCCTGTAAAGATTTTTTTTGTTTTACGCCACCTACGGGCTCAGGTCGGAAATGAACTGATTAAGTCACATCTCTATCTAGTTTTAATTTATACATATTCAGAATAAGAAATACCGGTACTTAATTCCTGTTGAGCAAAACGTGTTACAGCAGCACAGTTCAGGATATGGCAAACAATACAATAAGATCTATCTTACATATAAGATAGAAACGAAAGAATGACATAAAATAGAAGTAAAACAAATACCAATACGGGTTGCACCCATAGACAATATATGGTTGCACCTACTATGTACAAGAAACTCAATTTACTGCAAACAAAACATCTTAAATGTGCAATGCTTAAAACAATTCAGAGCAATTATGAGTGCAATGTTCTATGGAAACATTGGTAGTCATATTTACATTAGACTTACGCTTATATTGCATTTAAATCTGTTATTTACGGTGAGCTATTTTTTATCGGTGCCTTGTTTCTTTTTCAATAAAAATTAAAGAGAAAAGTTTGTTCACGAAACTGGCGATGACGCGCAGGGTAATGCGCGCCGCCGGTGTCGTACTCGCGTGCTCGTGCTCGGCGTCTGTGTGACTCAGTGGGATTCAGTGCCGATTAGGTGAACACTCAGTTAGCCAACTAGCTGCATCCACGCCGGCTTTTGGCACGGGAATCTTTACTGCTCGGCGGCAGACATGTCCAAACTGGAACAAATACTGGTTCTCGATCCGCCGGCTGATCTGAAATTCAAAGGTAAGATTCCCAGGTTTTCCGTTCCTAAATGTAGCCGACTAGCCTACCTGTCAGTGGGTTATTCAGCTAGTCAGACCGAGCTAGCTAACGCTAGCTAACCCACATCCACATTCATAGCTAGCTAACGCTAGCTAACCCACGTCCACATTCATAGCTAGCTAACGCTAGCTAACCCACATCCACATTCATAGCTAGCTAACGCTAGCTAACCCACATCCACATTCATAGCTAGCTAACGCTAACGCTAGCTAACCCACATCCACATTCATAGCTAGCTAACGCTAACGCTAGCTAACCCACATCCACATTCATAGCTAGCCAACGCTAACGCTAGCTAACCCACATACACATTCATAGCTAGCTAACGCTAGCTAACCCACATCCACAGTTAGCTAACGCTAGCTAACCCACATCCACATTCATAGCTAGCCAACGCTAGCTAACCCACAAGCTGACAGTGCCGGACCAAAAGTAATTGAACTCCCCTCATACCTCACAGCCGACGCCGCCATTTTAAAATCAAGCATCGAGGATGTGTGTGGGCCCGTAATAAAACCCAGCATTACTTTACCAGTTCGACACGGCAGTAAATATTATCGACCAGTTAACACGTTATTTTACCAGTGGTCCACGACTAACTGGCCTGTTCACTCCTCACACACCGGCGAGCTCAGTTCAACAGTTCACGTATTCGTGATGGGAAACCCTGAGACGGTCCGCCAGCCCAACGTTAGCCTCCTGGGGGACGCAGCGCTGCGGGCTGGACGCGTTGGTGGGCGGCCGCGTCGGTGCGCCTTGCCACGCTAGCAATTGTGACTCTACACTACTAGCGGCTAGAGGAGACGCAGCTAGTCCGTTAGCATTGTGCTGCCGGTGTAATCTTCACTGAGACCTCCAGAAGCGAGTGTAGCTGCGCAGTTGTGATCCAGACTATTCACATTCCGCTGAACCCTCAATACTTTTTTATTTTTGCTGAGGCGAGTCAAGATGATTTTTTGAAGTAGCTGCTGGCTAACCTAGCACGTCCAGCGTTAGCTAACTTCCTTAAATAACCAAACGACACACGTCGGCCTTATTTGTTCGTCAGTCAGTGTCGTTATTGTCGTTAACACCCGCCGACTAAAACAAATAGATTGTGAAAAAGTGATTTTTCTGTTAAAACTTAATTCCTTTCTACGTTTGAGTTCCCAGTGGTCATTCAGTAGCCAGGCGTTTAGCTCGCTGTGTTAGCCTAGCTCAGGTTAGCTGGCCAGATGGCAGGTGATATGAACTGAAACGCAAACGTCCTCTGAATTTAGCAATATATACATTTTGAGTGTGTGGCAGACCTGTGTTGTGTTTTGTTTTTAGGAAATACCCTTTCTGTGCCATTGGAAATAAGTCGCCTGTTAGGATGTAGAAATGCTAACGTGTTTTTCTCTAATGCACTTTACACATTCTAATACATACTGATTGGTTGCATTGCCTAGTATAAAAGAACAAATGAAGCTACGTAGCTTCAAGTATCCAGATCGTTATCTCCGAAGGAATTGTTGTAAGCTGATCTCAACATAGTGCATGTATACTTCAGGAAAGACATATATAATGTAGACGTACACTTGTGATGTTTTTAAAAATATAAAGACATTTACAGCATTCGTTTAGCAGTAGATCCTCTTGTACAAGCTGACTTAAAATTAGGACATATACATGTAGTGTGTGCATGCATTCATGGATCAGTACTGAGTGATTATGTGCCTAGGGGAGATGATGGTTATTTTTAATTTTTTTATGAGTTGTTCATTTATTAAATATGTTTTGTGTCAACAGGCCCCTTCACAGATGTGGTGACCACCAACTTAAAACTCCGCAATCCATCTGACAGAAAAGTATGTTTCAAAGTAAAGACGACAGCCCCACGTCGTTACTGTGTGAGACCCAACAGTGGGATAATTGACCCTGGGGCTTCAGTCATTATCTCTGGTGAGTTATGTAAGGGTCATTCACATCATAGTTAGCCTTGTCATGCATCAGTTGTTTGGGTTTATGTGGCCCCAACAGTTGCATGATATGTAGTTGTTTGTTCTTGTTGTCTTTAGTCATTTAGCCACTATAGTTAGTGTCAGTTTAGGAATTTCCATGCATAGTGGCTTTTGAATGGTTGGATGAATAGTTTTTAAGTGCTAGAAAGCAGTTATGGTTTTTACTGTCATTATGGAAGAATCAAATCTCATTAATGCATGTGACTGAAGGAAAGACAGTTTTTCAGACAAAAACAAATCGGAAAATGGAGTAGTTATGTCTGCTAAATGCCGTAAATGTTATGTCAGTGACTATATTACTGCTCTGCAGATGTGTTAATTTTTTTTTATTTTAGCAAAATCTTGATAGTATCTTAATTCTGATGCTATGAAATACTTCATGATTTCAGTATGTAATTAAAAGATTTAATCTGGTAATGTTCAGTGTATCACAGTTGTTTTTTACCTCTTCAGTAATGCTGCAACCTTTTGACTATGACCCAAATGAAAAAAGCAAACACAAATTCATGGTGCAGACCATTTTTGCTCCACACAATGTAACTGACTTAGAAGCTATGGTAAGTGTTTCATGAATTTGTTAAATTACATGAAAGAATGTTTCATCTTTTGTCGTACATCACTGTGATTGTATAATGAGTTTAGCCATCTGTTTTCTATATTGTGGTTTGTTGATACAGCACTGTTAGCACTTTGTCATAGCCAGCAGAGGGCAGTACAAGTATTCATTTTATTCATGCTGCAATATTGAGGGCCTCCTGACTAATAGGAAATAATATAGTTAAGGAAAGCTGTATGTTTTTAAACAACATTGGCTAGCATTTCTTTCTTTCTTCAAGGTGAAGCCATGCATTAATTAAATATCAAACCATCAGCTTGTTTGTCATACCATCAATGGTACAGACATTGGAGTATAAAGAATGTGAAATCTTTGTTAGAAACACATTAGCAGTATTTTAATGCAGAGACTCAGCAAGCAGTCAACCTTTGACTTATACTTTTATGCCCATCACCACAGTGGAAAGATGCAAAACCAGAGGATCTTATGGACTCTAAGCTCAGATGTGTTTTTGAACTGCCTTCAGAAAATGATAAAATGGTAAGTATTGCTGTGCTTTCCCTAAGATGATGCTGGGTAATCAGGATAGAGAGGTGACATATAGAATACTGAATGAGCAGAGAGGATATATGTACTGTTGTTTTGCCTTTTTTCTAAACTGTAATATATGACTGTAGGTAAAGAACAGGAAATGGAGCAATATGACTCCTAAAGACTTGCCTTATAATCCTCTCAATATTGGTGTATATGTTATAGTGGCATAGTACATACATTAATTGCATTAAAATTGTATAGCTATGTGTGTTCAGAGTCTCAAATAGGAGCTGCTGCAAATGCTGTTTTTTTGCATTTCCTATGACAGACGCTCACTTAAAGCCTGTGCTTGAAAACAACGCTCCACCAAAATGTACAATAGTAACCAAATACTTAAGTGTTCTTTTTAAAGATGTACTTAAGAGTTCCAGGTTGACTTTGGAAAGTCAGCTGAAGTAAAATATTCATTGAGGGTAAAAAAAAAGACCAGTGACTATGCAGATGTCCTCTTTGGAAGTGGTGGTTTGTTGAAGGCGTTGGTGCTTACATGGCATTTTAAAGTGGAATGGTGTGTCTGTGCTTGGTGCCACATCTGTCATGCTCCATCAGAGTCCCTTGGGCCTCTTTCTGTCCTCAATCCACTTCCGTAGCATCCGCTAGGTACAGTGATCTCACTGGACACTTTTCTGTGTCTTTATTGCTTCGTTTTTCCCCTCCCTGTTCTCAGGTGAGACTAATATTCATTTGGTCCTGACATGGTCTGTGTCAGTTTCTATGTTTAAATGTTCTTTATGTGAGCTGTTGTGTAGTTTAATTGCATAATAGTTTTACACAAGCCTTGCATTGCACTGAGGTGGCATTCATTCCTAGTCAAACTCACTAGGACACTCCCACCTATCCTGGTGAGTTACAGTTTTTATCTGAGTAAAGGATCCTAAATGTAAATGTACCTGCCTGATAAGATTGTGGCCTTTTTGGTATGTGTGTCAGTGGTATACCCCTCTGCTCTGCCCTTTTGAAGTCAGGTACTGGCTCCCGAGAGCTGCATGCCCGTGTAGCCAGGGTCAGCACCCCTGGGCAGACCCCCAGACCGCAGAGGTATATGGGTGAGCGGGTAGCACCTACCCCTGGAGAGTATGGCACACCTGTAGACAGCTTACGCCTGCATGACCAGCAGGAAGCATTTGACATGGCCCGTTTCAGACCAGCCCAGTCAACAGGGAGGGACAGACAGAGTCAGGTTTGTGAGAGGAAGCCATGATATGTCATGAGCAGGATAATAACTTTTAGGTAGGAAATGGGGACCACATTCTGAGTTATTAGGGGATGAGCTTGTCTTGATAATTTATTTGTTACAATTAGTGTATCACAAGCATTGTTGGTGTAAAATAAGTTCTGAAGTCCTCAACTGTGTTTACATGGAGAATTTTTTCAGTAGGTGATACACTGCCTAGAGCATTTGTGCTGAAATGAAGTGTCTCGTGTAACATGCACATTGTAACCATAACAACGCTTCACTCCATTCTCTTTCATATCCGATCATGTTGGCTAGGTAACTCTAAGCATCTGATTTTTCTTATTTTCATCAACATTATAGCCATGCCCAAGGAAGGGACTGCTTGCCTTAATATGTATGGAAACCTTGTGTACTTCACTGCAGTTTTTAATATCCATGTTTTACTACAGCACACCGCAGTTACTCACCTGAAACGTTGTTAATATTTTGTAGTGCTTTATATTTGCTCACTGACTACTCTGAACTGGCCAGTTGATTAAAAAAACACTAACAAAAAAGGAAAGAGCAGTTGCCTCAACACAACACTTTTCTGAAAAGTTTAACTTTTCACAACTTTGAAAGCGATCCGCCATACAAAAAAAAAAAAAAGCAGCCGTCTGCAGCATGTTTTAAAGAGTGTCTGCCTTCTGAGCGCCTTGTAGCTGCTTCCCATAGGAATCCATGTAAAATAGGTGGTGGCTGGTGTACGGGGGAAAGCAGTACTTGTGAACGCAGGCTAAGTTCTTTATGTGTTGAGGCTTTTCTATTTTTCATCTGGGAGTTAACATGCAAGATTTGCAGTTACGAGGCTGCTGTTATCTAGCTGCCGAGTTGCTGAAGGTATAAAATCATTAGCATTTCAAAAAATAAATAAATAAGCAAAATCCTACCACAAGCAAAATGTAAACATCAATTGCCGTATAGATCCCCAATAACTAACTGTAACTAATTGCAAACCAAACTGGACTCATTATCACTGGCGAAACCAGTCGTGTATTATGAGTAACCGCACATTGTTTTGCCTGTTAAACCTCCTCCTCAGTTTTGGCTCATCTTACTAGAGGATTGTGTCTTTTCCGTGCAGAATGACGTAGACCCAACCAAAGCCGCACCAGTCCTCAACACCTCCAAGGCGGAAAGCGCGTTGGGCACTAAGCCCAGCAGCCTATCCCTGGACGACGTGGAGATGAGGAGAATGATGGAGGAGTGCAAGAGGCTGCAGTTTGAAATGAGCAAACTTGTAGACGAGAACCGGCAACTTAAGGTACGGAACAGAAAAGCCAAGCAAGACTGAGCAAAACATTTATTATACCATCAACAGAAATGACCTGGTCTGGATTACGGCAGCATATTTACAGTTGTGGTTAACAGTTGATTGAACAAATGTATAGTTCATGTGCTAGATGCATGATTTCTTCTCTGTCATCGTTTGTTAGGACGAGGGTGTGCGGATGAGGAAGGCCCAAAGGTCAGACAACATTGTCTCTAACTCGGGGGCCTTGATGAGGAAGGAACCCAGTTCCAAATCGCTTCCCTCGCTGCTCGTGGTCATCGCGGCCATCTTCATTGGATTCTTCCTGGGGAAGTTTGTGTTGTAGGATAAATGCGTCTCTTTCGCCTCAGCTCCTCTCGGTCTCTCTGGGTCCTGAGGGACGAAGCGTGTGTTCTTGTCGTTCAGCGTCGCATCAGTGCTAGTGTGGCCTAAGGCGGCGGGATAAAATGCGTCTGTGTACAGAATCGTTCAAACAGGCCTCGCCTTTTTGCAATCTCACACAATTAGTACACGTACACTCAGATATGAGAAGAACGTCTCCTCTTTTTCTGTGTGTTTCTTTTCTCCTTGTGGTGAGGGGTATTTCTTTTCTGGGGATAGAACAAGCTGTACATGTATCCAAACATCAGTCACAGTCAGATTGAGGCACTGTGTACAGACCTTGATGGCAATTGAAAAAGAAATCTATGATGAATAAATAAAATTAATTGTTCTCTTTCTCTCTGTGGTTTTAATAAGTGTTGGAATGTTATTGTCTTGTATGTTATTTTAACCCTTTTAAGAAAACAGAAAACTCAAAAAAAAAAGATTTTGCTACATATTGCTGGATGGCCTCTTGACAGTGAAATTAATCTTTAAAATTTTAATTTTGTGAATGTGAAGAAATTAGCCGGGAAAATGTGCCTCCTTCCATATGCATTATGTTCTCCTATTGTCACCTGACACAAATACACACGTCTTAGTTATGTCACGTCTTACTAGCATTTTCTTTATGCAAATTATATACTTGTTTGTGAGGCAACTATTGACTGAATAAAGATCACCACTTACAGTCCTGTCCTATGGTATTTAACACTGAGGAAATATGAAAATGAAATAAAAACCTCTAACATTCTCATTTCAGCGTTCGTGTGGCATGTATGGACACCATTGTGCATTGTGATGGGAATTTGGAGTTGATTCTCTTGGTGAAATGAGTACAGGTGTCTGTCCAGTCTAATCATCATGCATAACTTTCCTACAGATATCTGAGTGCTTAAATGTGCATCATCTATTTTGCTCATGTACAGCACCTAACAGAAATGGTCACAAGCTGCCTGTATTTCTGTAAAATACCACAAATTCCACAACATAAATGTTCCATGTTGCTGAAATACTTCCACAAAATCCTTGACAATAAGTTCACATTCCAATGAAAAATGTTCAGGAACTTTATGTAGGGTGAGAACTCCAGCTATTCCCATGATAATGAGCAAATGTGAGGAATGATTCCAGATCAGTATCACGAGGTACAACGTGCACCATATTGAAACACTCCCTCATCACATCTTAAATGACAGAGAACACAAGTGTAACCAAGGAGATGACATGCAACAAGCGCAAGTACTGGATCTTGGAGCCGTTTCCAAGCATGAAGTGATGGTCTCCTTCCTTTCCAATTCCTTCCTGGCTGGGGATGCAGTGTATCAGTGGTGGCTGGTAGGACGTTGCACGCTTGTGAGGACGGTCTGGGCTGGAGCCGTTGGTCGGTCTCTGGCCGTTGAAGAGGAGCTTGTGTCCAGATGAATCCCGTTCCATGTGGAAGAGCTCGTACTCGGTGTGGGGTAGACGGATGCCAAGGGCAGCACAGCCTGAAGTGGAGGTCACATCCTGCTGGATCCCCAGCCGCCATGAGCCCTGTTTACCACACTCGTCCCCACTGAAGATATTCAGCAAAGACGTAGTAGCCATGTCCATGGGCGTGACCTTCATATGGGTCACTGTAACGATGGAAAAACCAATCAGCATTCTACGTAGACCAAGAGCAAAGGACTTATTTATTAAGGATGGTTTGTATGCTGTGATGCTAATATACCCTTCAGCCACTCAGCAAGGTGGGACAATGTGTATAAACAGGGATTCTTTTTTTATATGTTGTCCAAGTGTTTAAATATTGTATTGAGCAAAAATGCCTCAATTGCTTTTTCTAATTGAGAAACAGTAAATTAGCACCTGCTAGGAAAGTTTACCTGTGAAAGTGAATTCAGTGCCTCCCATGACTGTTGTAGAGGGAACCCCTTGGCTGTAGTGTCCTCTGGCAGAGATGCTAAAAGTGGGATGTCTGCACAATGGGTCTGAATAGTGGTAGTAGTGTCCCTCCCAAATGCTGCTGTCCTCATGGAAGACAAAATGGCGAACGAGGAAGAGGACCCCTGGACGGACTTCGCAGCGCTTGCTAACCCAATTACCATAGAGATGGAGAAAGTGATCATTCTGGGATGGCAGGATGGGTGGACGGTGAAGGTCCGCTGCAGAGATGATCCGACACATAATACAGGTGTGATCGCAAGTCTGAAACAACAGAGACAGTTCAAATGTCAAACATGGTTTTAAATTAGAAAATGCTTTTTGTTGTTTCTTTTATATTTAAAAAGACGATCATGAAAGAGAACATAATTAGAGGAATTCTATTGATGTCAACATATAAATTTTAAATGGCATATGTTGCAAACAAAAGATCAAATACAGATTTTGAGGGGCTAACTGTCTTGTTTACAGATCCCAAGATCGCCCAGTATATCATTTAGACAGACAGGAAAAAAAACTTTAGCTTTCCCAGCCACTGAGCACACAGCCAGATGTATTCTTGCGGTGTTACCGACAGAAGAAAGGCAGGGATTAGTGGTTCGAAGTTATGGCGTTACAACACAAAGCAGCTTGTGAGTAATAGCAATAAAACAATTAAATGTAAAACCAAAAGCAATTCCGAGTTTGGAAATTTGAAATGGCTTTTCATCACTACTTCTGAGACTGGAGTAATAAGCATGTCTCTTAAAGAATGTGGTCAGGAAGACAAATTCTTACAGAGTATTTTTTATGGAAACATTTACATGTTCCCATTCAAGCTACATATGTGTTTTTTTTTTTTTAAAGAATCTACATCAATGGCATAATTCGGTGAAAAGCAAGGTTTAATCCACGTCTGAGAAAGTAGTGAAATAAGTCGGCATTAAATCCAAATCTTTCACCTATTTGAGTCTACCTTACACCTGGTAAGTTAAAACGTGAGAGCCTAGTATATTTATTGGAAGCAATGATTTGACTTCTGATCTGCCGCCATTGCTTGACTGCCATGACTCAACATCCGGCCCATAAATTATTCAGCTTCAAACCAGAATTCATTAACTTTGCATTACATTTTTCATACCACTTTTTTTGTAGGCATCAGAATGAAGAGCAGCATGCGTGAGGATGGGAGGGGGGGGGGGGGGGGAGTGCGCACACATAAAAGGCATTAATCCAACCGAAAGCCCCCGTTCCACCTCTCAAGTCTGGCTGCAGCTTTTCCTCAGCCCTGCCTTAGTGCCTTAGGCACGCACCAAGTCGGAGCTGGAATTCCGAGCGATGCCCTTTGCAGCACTATTTCCCCATTCCCTTTGAAGCAGACAGGGGATAGTAGTGGATCAGCAGCCTGTGTAGGCTCGAACACCAGCTGAAATCACACCAAAATTGCTGGGGGAATGCTTCTATTTGTTCTGTATTGGTCTTGTTTGAAATAGTTGAGTGGTTGACGTTAGATCATGGTAATGCTAGGGCAGGACTGCATGACTCTGGAAAGAGCAAGCCAATGAATACATAATACAGCTCGCATATACCGGGGGGGGGGCATGACAACTACCTGAAGCAAGAATACGGAAGAAGATGAGGACCACCTAATGACATGAATTAATTATATCGCCATGTCACATCTGATGTCAAGCAAACTTATGTAAAATGCAACCTTTAACTTTACATTACATATAACTTCATAAATTAAACATGTCTCCGTCAAACATCACATCAATTTTTTAGATTTTGTGCACATTTTTGCTATCGGACGGAAAGCAGGACGTGACCGAAGCCTACAGTGAAATACCACTAGTGCTAAAATCTTTGTGGTCCCAAGAATCACATTAATATTCATAGGCGAAAAGACCCTTTGTAAAATCTGGTTTATAGTGCTGTTACTCATTTTCAGTTGGCCATTTTTTACTTGGTTGTAATTGCTGGTTGGACATAAGCTATGTGTTGTGAAAACATAAATATGAATCAGAGACCATTTTCCTGCATCCCAGCAGGACGTGTTTATTGTTTCTAGAGGAGTCTTACTGCTTCTCAGAGGCGGACCCAAACTGCTATGATAGTTGTGGGCATGCCATGGTATCAGGTTGATTTGATCTTCACTGGTGATCTGGTATCAAAAGGGTCAGGCTTGATGGTTCTGATGCTATGCGTTTAGCTGGGGCTGTCAGAGGATTTAACCATCATCTCTGTTAGTGTGATATATGACCACATGAGGCTACTTTTCTTGACACAGTTTAAAAATGTTCTTTCCTGCTGGGCCGAACACAGAAAGAAAACAAAGCCCAATGGGAAAGATCTAAAAGGCAACTTCCTGTTCCCAAAATAATTCCAAAGCCTTATTCTCTTCAGTTTTATTTTACAGAATAACTGGAATAAAAAATTAAGAGGACCATGTGCCAGCATCAAACTGTTTTCAAGCACTAAACCCATCACTTCAAAATGTCTTCTCCTGGACAAACGTCAAGCTCTGGGAATGGAGAGGTGTCCTACAGGGCTCCGTCCCTGGTCCCTGCGGTACGCCGAGGCAAGACACTGACCTTGACACTCAGCAGGGGGGGCTGGTAGCCCGAGGGCTTGTAGAGTCTCCTCTGAGCGCGCTCTGTGTGCAAGTCTCCCAAGAACAACTCCTCCGCCTGTCTGCCAGGGTCGCCATGGCGATGGCGCCTCTCCACGCGCAGCAGCAGCAGCTCCTGCATGCTGAAGTCGAGGCCGCGGGTGCAGTCACGACGAGCGGCGTGCTCCGGGCCCTCCGCCCACACCTCGTAGCCCAGCTCGGGCTCCAGGTGCTCCTTCAGACCGCACCTCCACGCCAGCTTCGCCTGCAGCTCTCTGGCCGCCGCGGGGCTGTGGGCTACCAGCAGCACCCGGCTCAGCTGGTAGTCGGCCTCGGTGCCCCCACGCACCACCCAGGAGCCTTGCCGTGGCTGCACGCTGCCCTGGATCAGGAGGGTGTAGCTGGGCTCCGTGCAGTGGTTGTCCTGGTAATAGAACTGAAGGCCCTGGAAGGTGTGATTGGAGTGGAAGTGGTAGGATCGGGTGAGGAACTCTGGCCCGGGTCTCACCTCACAGCTTTAAAAGAAGATTAAAAAGTACAGCCTTTAGTTACCTTGGATTTAACACTACACCGCAATACATCATAATCCTCTGGGGGGGGGGGGGGGGGGGATTAAAACTTTGGATCAGTTATTTAAAACAAAAAGCCTGTAAACAAAGAGGTGTGCATATGTAAATCTAACAGAAGCAGAGGTTACCTTTCAGACACCCAGTGACCCACTATGTTAGTGGCCACATGCACCCTGATGTCGTCGCCATCTTGAAGATGTTTAAGCATATAGTGACATTGGTCCTGTTTTGAATGGGTCCCATAGCTCTTCTTCATCAGCACTGGGACAGACCTGACCGACTGAGGAGGCAGTCTGTCACACCAACCTGCAGCTGGAGGTGAGGGTGGAGGTGGTGCCTTTTTAACCACACGTTTTAATTTAGTCCTCATCTTAATAGGTTATTAGGATAACGTGCGAACAAAAGTAGACTAAGATTTAGAGACCCAGAACAAGCCCGAGGGAATTTAAACATTAAATGCGACATAACTGCCATTGTGATTTTTTGGTATCACAATACCCTTTTCAAACACTAAATATCCCAGGATTATAGCCTACTGCACTTCTGACTTTAAACTGTGCTGTCGGATATGCATATAAATTACATCATTATTTAAAATCTGGGTGGATTTTTTTCTTTTTATCAGTAGATCTTAGTACATCACGTACAGTACAAGTGTAAACCATAAGTTGTATATTAGCGCACTGCTTGGCATCCAGTTCTTGATAAAAGGGAAAATTAAACTTAGCAGCATATGTAGCTATTAATCAAACTTTTTCAAACGAATGAACAGATCTAATTCTTAGTCCGCCTAACAGTGAATGTTCAAATTAAACATACTCCACTAATACAATGCTTAATATAAAACACACTTTAATCGCTTATTGAGTTACATCTGATGCTGACAAATAGGCTAATTTAGTGGTTAAAGGAGAGACGCGTTATAGAGGTTATTAAATACACGCTTTGCCTTACACAACAGTTCATATAAAACGCCATTAAGATACTTACCGGCGGTCAAGAGGAAGATAATTGTCGTGATCATTGCTGTGTTTAAAGATAGAAACATCGTTCCAACGTCTTTAAAAAGCAACGCCAAACCAAAGTTTCGGCAAAATGACAAGCGTACGCGACGTTTCTGGACCGGTTCCGTTCAGTATGGGCGTAAGCGATCGCGAGAATCAAAGTTGCTCATTTGACAGATTTCCCCCTAAAACGATTTTCTTAGGTCGGACCTATTAAATAAAAAGGACAGCGCAAGATACCATATCCGTGTATGGGACAATGAATGGTCTGTCCTTCGCCCATGCATCCCCCCAGAAACGTGACTTGGTCCTAGCAGAGAATCAAACTTCTGAGGTGAGTGTTCGTTCCTCAGAGCTGAAGAGAGATGAGCCCCCGTCTGTATGAGCAGAATAACTGCCTATTTACGCCCCATCAAACGCGTGTGTCTTCTGTGCGAGTCACAGCCTCCTACTTCACCATTTACCAAGAGCGCAGTCACGATATGATCCAACTGCCTTTAGTCAGACCACTGAGACTCATATATGCATTTCCCAGGGTCTTAGGTTCAGTAACTGCGGGAAGGTACATGTTAGCAGATGAGTCACTGTTATCAGCAGGTTAATTGAGACTTTCAAAAAAGAAAAAAGCGCAAACCACGTGAAAGGGACAATAGCGTATAGCTCCAGGGTGGTTATTAAATATGTCAACTTATCAAATATTATACAGCACAGTTAAGGTGTTATAAATCTATCGTTTCCCCTTTGTACTTGAATAATTGCAAGTGCTGTTCTTTCATTAATATCAAATTAACTATATGAGCACGTTAAGTTATAGTGTGCCGGCCTCATATTTAATTTATATCAAAGTTCTTTTCTTCACATTTGCTCTAGAATGATTAGTTGTTTATTTGCAGAGATTAAAAACTGTGAAAAACAATTCAAGTGTGAAGAGAAAAAAACTGTCACTGGGTGAGAAATTTCCTCACACCTCAACCACCTTCTCCACATTTCTAAATGATCTTTGATTTATGTTCTTGTCTCGCTCATACTGTAGACATTGTTAGCCCGGAGCCAAATACATCCACCAGTTACATTCAATAGATAGGGCAAGTATAATTTACAGTGAGGTGTTCATATTGAACTGGGCCACTGTTAAAAAAAAACAAACAAACAAAAAAACACTATTGGCCAGTATTGGTTGAACATGGAAGAGGGTTCAAAATGACTCAAGATTCATTAATTACAAGTTTGCCTCCTTTATTTTGTCTTTTTTTTATACCTTACTACTACACAACATGTTATATGATAGCACATTAACTACCTGTATCCTGTGGTGGCATGTGTCCAAAATTGTATCTTATAGTTCATCCTCTATTGACTCATCCGTGTCTGTACCCCAGTTGCGTGAGAAGAATCTCAGTGATGCTGGCCTATACAAAATGTACCTTCAGTGGTGGAAGCTCTCACCTAGGTGAGCGTGTTTGCAGTGCCCAGAAGGCCATGCCCTCGCGCTGGCCTGGGCGTCTGCCAGCCTGCTTGCAAAGCGCAGTGCTTGCCCACCAGCCCATCTGGGAGCCAAAGCATATTTAATGAGACCAAAATATACTTGCAGAGGGAACTTGTGAGGTGTAAGGAAAACATACAAACATTTCACAGCTCCTCAGAAGTTCAGAAGGCAGAAATGTTCAAAAATAAACACTTGAGAATGAATATGAACACTGGTTTAAAAAGGGCTTCGGAAACCCACTGATGCTGATCATTTAGAAATGAGAGCCAACTTGGAGTTAAATTTAGCTTTTCTGCCTTTATACTGTCAAAAGTCACTAAAAGGCCTGAATGTCGAACTAATTTTGAAATGCAGGTTTCGAGTGATAATATTGACAAACCCTTTTAATTAATTTATTTATTTATATGTGTGCTTCAGTTTGCGTCACACCAACCTACACACTCTAATAGCGCAAATAAAAATCTAATTCCTGCTTGGCAGCCGTTTAAAGTGCAGTTACAAGACAGAGTGAAAGACGTGGATGGGGGCGCGAGGGAGATGAGTAGAGCAATGATCCTGTTCTCCTCTCAGTGGGACTCTTCTTGCACACAAAATCCTACTGCTGGATTATGGGTTATATCCTGTGGTCCTTTGTCACCGTTAGTGATAGCTAGCTGGGGTTAGAGGTCATATGGCCCCGTTGAGATGATTTAGCTGCCTCTCTATGTCACAGCATACAAAAGGATGAGGAAAAAAGGCAACCTGAATGTGCACAGGCCTTGATTAGAGCAGGATTAGGAAAAAAAAAGATACAACTTCCTGATAATTACATTTTTCTGAAAAATGGGGAACTAGAGGATGTTTTGAGAATTTATGAATAAATGTATGAGTCAAAAGTGCAGACCACATCTGCTATTAGGGCAGAATAGATAATTAGCTGGCGCCCGAACAAGTGTGGAGCACAGTCAGTCACAGAATGATGAAAAATGCATTGAACAAAAAATCAAGAGCAAACCTCAAATTGTGGAACTTCATCAAAGCCACATGCATCTGTTTAAACTGTACGACTCCACACATCACTGTTTTAGCACTAATCAGATCTCTCCATGAAAAACTCTATTAAAGTAAAAGTACTGATCTTGGCACAGTTCTAGATTTTACAAACCCTGTCATATATATCCATATATGACATATCCATATATGACATATGACAAATATATATCCATATATATTTATATTTGAGATGTTCCCATTTTTGACAAACTGACAAAACTAAACTGGGAAAAGTTGATAAACAGGGGTTTCAAAACATCTGCAAGCATGCCAAAACACGTGTTTCACTGACAGGGACGCTGGAGAAGTGGAAGATATGAACAGACGCCCGATTGGTGCGGGACATGTTACTCCAGCTGTTGGTTTGCACAGAAGGAGGTCACACCAGAGCAGATTCTCTCAACATGTTCCTCTGAATGCTATGAGCCACTAGCATTCTCATGCTCCATTACAGCATTCAAATAAATATCTACGTTTGAAAATTTTACATGTGAGCAGTTTAGTGGTTTAATGCACACTCTTACTCATGCATGTGCACATGTGCACTTGCACACCAACACCATTTGTGTGTGCCTCAGGGTGCCAAAGAGACTGCAGTTCCATTCTCCTTCCTGTAATTTATGACTTCAAACAATGGCCATTCTAGTCAGCCCTTTCCTTTTTAGCAGGCTGAAATAGCTAATGTTGAAACAACCATTAGAGACTGATTACTGAGTACCTTCATAGCGAGCACCTATGAGCAACAGCCTTAGTAACAATGCCTGAAAGCACAAAAAAAATGGTTTGATCAATCTAAAACCAAGTTTTTATTTTGGTGTTTTTGTTTTTAATGGAGGAAATCCCGCATCATGTACATACACGTCCAAGGACAAATGACCAATTTAAACAATGACACTCAACAGAGGACAAAGAAAAACAGAATTGTCTTTTTTGTCCAGTTAAAATGCATCTGATTTTGTGATTTTGGCTGTAAGGTGTAAGCTTGTTGTAGCTGCGTAACCCCAGCTGCTAATCCTCAGGGCAAACAGAGGAAAAAATCCTTGTTAAAAAAGCCAGTGGAGCAGCTAAGACTACTGATTAGGATCAGAGTGACTTTGCAGACTACAGAAATACAAAAGCTCGGATGAAGGGATTTACCAAGCAGGAGAAGAATTAGACTAGCGGGGATCTGAGACAGCAATATGAGATGCAGATTTGACATTACATGGAAGGTCAGCCTGTTTTCTCTTCATGTATTTATGCTGAAGTGAACCTTATAACCGTCTTCTGCTTTCTGTTTTAGAGATTTTGCCTGCATATTCCTTGTATAGGGTGAAATTAAACTTTTGGGTACCTTATTAATTATGCATATTCTAACCCACTGAAAGGATTTCTGCCTCTTCAGACCTTTCAAATACACAGTGCGCCTCCAATGGTGTCCACCCCACTTTCTGATATCCCATAGAGAATGAAAATAAGCACTGTATATTAATACAAGTATCTCTGCTGCAAGGACTTCTGCAATGCTCTCCAGATGTATTGGCACTCTTGATCACAACTGTTAGCAGCCATGGAATTTTTCATGAGCACAATCAAATGTAAGAAATTCATATCTCACCTCCTTTTTAAGCATACCTGCCTCATTCTTAACTTCTTTCACAGGGGTAGCCTATAAATATGAAGTGACATGTAAGCCAAACACCTTTAGTCATTCATCATCATGTGGTAGTTCAGAATATGCACAAAATGAAACAACATAGGGTTGTTGACCTATGCAAATCAAGAAATTGCTATAAAAATGGTTTCTCTACTATAAAAACCTATATAGTAAATCTCTACTATAAAGGAAATAATGAAGTTCTAACTAACCAGACCTGTGATGAAACTGACTGGAAGTGGACACAGGTGTATAATGCCCACTCATACAGGGAGGAGGATGTTTCAGAAGGCAAGGCTTTCTCTAGGGACCATATTTTGACAGTTTTAGTTTTCACATCCTGGGATCACCAAGTCTCCAACACTACAATTAGATGCTATCTCCATGCCAACAACCTATTTGGAAGACTTGCTAGAAGCTTCTGCTGTCATCAGGTCATTGTGACCAGCTGAAGTGCACTAAACATGGGAACTTTGATTTAGAAATAGGTTTTTTGGTCAGATGAGACAGAAAAAGAGCATTTTGACAAACACCAGTGGCAGGTTTGGCATTAAAAAGCTAAGGTAATTCAGAAAATAACCTAATCTCCACTGCGAAGCAAGGTGGTGAATCTACGATGTTGAAGGGCTAGTTCTTTCCCAAAGACCTGGGAATCCTTTTAGGATACATGTAGTTTCTAGATTCCATTAAATACCAAGAGATTTTAGATCAAAATCTGTCAGACGGCAAAGCCATGGGTGTATATTCGAGCTGATCCAGAGCACACCTCCAAGTCTCTTCAAAACTAAATAAAGCTTCAGCATTGGCCATTCCAGTCCCCTGAGCTCAGTCTCAATGAAAACCTCAGGGGCAGAGCAGAAAGGTCCACAAGTGAGGGCTAAGCAGTCTGAATTGTCTGGGGAGATTTTGTATGGAGAGATGGTCTTAGATCGCTTCACATGTTTTCTCCCACCTCACTCTTCTGGAAAAGAAAAGGAGCCCAAAGTACTAAATACAGGGGTGCCAGTCACTGTAAGACATTTTTTCTTTAATTAATTGTTGGATTGTTAGTTTACCCTTTAAATGTGTGATGCATGATTAGGCTAAACAGAAAGACAAAGTTTTTCAGAGCCTATGTAGAGTGTTTAAATTTTCATAGCCATAGTTTTTCATAGAAGTCTTTGACAACTAATTCACAATCCTCTGACTGTACACAAATCTAATTAGATTTTATGACTAATTAAAATCACCCACATATTTGTTTTCCAGAGTCAAAATTCTTTCAACGTCAAGCCAATTGGAAATGCAGCAATCATATTAAAGGTAGAGAGGATGCCCGATACCCAACCCCAGAATCACCCAGTCACTCTCTACATAGCTGAAAAACAAAGTGCCACTCACCCTGTGTGCGGCGGAGCTGTGGAAGGAAGTGGACTTTGTTCCAGATTTCCTCCTATTCTTCAGGAGGGGCTGCACGGTGCTTTGATGTGGTGCTGGGTAGTGCACTAAACACAGCCTGTCCAGATGGGACCTTGCTTCATTGGTGCTGGAGGAATATTTATGAAGATTTGGAGGCAGCCACACACACACACACACACACACACACACACACACACACACACACACACACACACACACACACACACATACACACACACACACACACACACACACACACACACACACACTCATTGCTGTACAATTCAGCAGTTTACCAACAAAGGCAATGCTCCTAAGAAACACACACTCACACAAAAAGAGACACAAATGTAGGACAAACACTTTACTCTAAAATTGTTCTAAAATGATGAAAGGAGTTATATTGGTTAGCTATAACGACATTGGGAATTTCAGGGACATTTGTGCTACCCTAGAACAGATACAAAGCACATGTTATGACTGACTTAACCTCCTACTGAGACTCTTTGTTGTGCTTTTGTTATGTCCACAGCTGCAGATGCTGGAGCAAATCTATGTGCAGCCTTCTCCGTACTGCTGTTATTAATTCAGTCCCTCAGTAGTCATGAAAGAAGAGGCAGGGAAATCATGCTGCAAGACATGGCTGCCTATTCAGATGCTGTAAAATGTGTTGTGGATATCTCTGAAACCAATTCTGGTGAACTTATAACTAAAAGACCTTACAACTTTCTACCAAAGTTACAAGATATTACAATCCCATTGAACATTTTTACATTCTTGGAAGAAAACTGTATTGTTTATGCATAAAGTGAAATGTTCTCCATGCATAATATGCACTGTTCAGAATACAGTGCAATCAGAAGATGGCACATGTGACAGCGAAAGCCTGTCAAGACCCAAGTTAGAAACAATATGTTGGTGGATTTATCAAGCGCGTATGCAAAACATCATTATCACTTCCAGATGTTATTTCCAGTGGCAGATGAGCGTCCACAGCCTCCATCGTCACAGCATGGCGCTAATCCTAGCGCATTCCTGCTGCCTCTACTGGGACATGGAGGAACAGAGGCAAATATTTCACTCAGCTTCAATCCAGCATGATGTCACAGACCTGAAACCGGCTCCCTTCTTTCACGATGAAGGAATTCAGACCGAACTAAACTCACACACGGCTTAGTGTTTTAGCTGTATAGTGGCTGCAACTGTTGACCTCATCCTCACAGAGCCATCAGAGGGGCCACGGCCGGTACAGCTCTTGAGTATAACAATGGCAAATGAACTTAGATTTCAAAACACTGAAGGGCAGTGACCTCCAATACTATAAGATGTTTAAGAACAAAACAACAAACAAAATAAATAACAATAAAGAACAAGAACATGATTTGCTGCTAAGACAAATGCCAGTTAAGAAGCTACTTCTGTATTAGATCCAAGACTGAACATTTCACATGTTTTCAGGCAGACTCACCAGTCACTTGTGGGTTCTGCATGTCTTCAAAACTGGTCTAACATTTTGCTTTAGATCTGGTCTGAACTTAAAAAAGTGGCATGTTATGCTCAGTCAGCTCAAATAATTTCCCAACCATTTCAGCCATTAAAATCAGCAACATACTAAGAATAAAAATGTCTTGAGTGCCATTAACAGGAACACCAGAAATCTCAACCAGATCATAAATTAGTCACAATGACCATAGGTAATTCAAAGTAAACATAGTCCAGTGTACCTTTTCATGGCCACCTCAGGATATATATATATATATATATATATATATATATATATATATATATATATATATATATATATATATATATATATATATACATACATACATACATACATATTAGGCCACATGTCCAACTGCTCAGTAATGCAAATGTTGAATCAGCCAAACACATGGCAGCAACTCAATGCATTTTGGCATGTAGACATGGCCAAGACAATCTGCTGTAGTTCAAACTAAGCATCAGAATGGTGAGGAAGGGGAAGAAAGGCAATTTAAGTGACTTTGAACGTGGCATGGTTGTTTTTGCCAGACGGGCTGGTCCGAGTATTTCAGAAACTGCTGATCTACTGAGATTTTCACACACAACCATCTCTAGGGTTTACAGAAAATTGTCCAAAAAATAGAAAATATCCAGTGAGCGGCAGTTCTGTGGGTGCAAATGCCTTGTTGATGCCACAGGTCAGAGGAGAATGGCCAGACTGGTTTGAGCTGATAGAACGGCTCTTACTACTGAGGGATGCAGAAGAACATCTCTTGAGGTGGATGGGCCACAGAAGAAGACCACACTGGGTGCCACTCCTGTCAGCTTAGAAGAGGAAACTGAGGCCACAATTCACACAAGCTCAGCAAAATGGATAACAGGAGACTGGAAAAACTTTGCCTGGTCTGAGTCTTGATTGCTGCAACATTCAGATGGTGGGGTCAGAATTTGGCGTGAACATCATGAAAGCATGGATCCATCGTGCCTTGAATCAATGGTTCAGGCTGCTGGTGGTGGTGGTGCAATGGGGTAGGGGATATTTTCTTGGCACACTTTGGACCCATAAGTACCAATTGAGCATTGTGTCAATACCACAGCCTACCTGAGTATTGTTGCTGACCATGTCCATCCCTTTATGACCAGTGTATCCAACTTCTGATGGCTACTTCCAGCAGGATAACGCGCCATGTCATAAAGCGCAAATCATCTCAGACTGGTTTCTTGAACACGACAATGAGTTGACTGTATTCAAATGGCCTCCACAGTGACCAGATCTCAATCCAATAGAGCACCTTTGGGATGTGGTGGAATGGTAGGTTTGCATCATGGATGTTCAGCCGGCCAATCTACAGCAACTGTGTGATGCCATCACGTCAATATGGACCAGACTCTGATGAATGTTTCCAGTACCTTGTTAAATCTATGCCACGAAGGATTAAGGCAGTTCTGAAGGCAAAAGTGGGTCTACCCCGGTAATAGCAAGGTGTACCTAATAAAGTGGCTGGTTTGTGTGTGTGTGTGTGTGTGTGTGTGTGTATAAAGCCGTTTCTGCTATGAGCAATTTCATTTACAAATGCCACTCAAAATGAGGAATTCTTAAGTGTTGGTTACATTCATTCTGACTTTATGAAAGGTGCCGACTTTCCTTTGACTTTTGAGATGGGTTCACACATACCTCTCTGCAAATTCAATTATTAGAGCAGTACCTCTTTGGTTTCTAAAGTAAATCCTAAGCTTCAATTTCAACCTCACATGATGCTTGGCAGTACTTTCCATGTTAATCAAGCATAAAGCAAGATCCACCTTGTTTGGACATTCTGGCACTTCCATGATGAAACAAGCTTCAAACATTGGCCCTGACAGCTCAGTCACTCTCTACACTTCAAAGTATAAAAAAAAAATGTATCCTTCTCAACCGATATATATTTCCCTCAACTATATCCTTACACTGGTACTTTTGAAAAATCTGTTAAAATATTAAACCAGTGTTATACAGACTTAATTACATATGAAGTATACTTAGTCATGCTGCATAAAATTCTAGGTACAGACCCTGGTCACATTACAGAAGGACCACTTTATTACATTCTGAGTGGACAGACCATGTGTTGCCAATGACAATTTGTATTAATATTCCTGTAGTCTCTTTTCAATGTCAAGTCCCTGACCATGGAAACAATGTCTGCTTGATTTCTTTGCATAGCAGACCACTTTGAACCAAACAGTAACACTGCCACACTTGTACCAGATTGACACCTACATGGCACTACCATGTCACTGCTGACAATGACCTGTGATTTGGTGCCAAATTGTCCAATGGTCAAAAACGAACCACTGATTAACATAATGGTGAACAGGGCAGGTATAAGATTGTTATCCTTGAACCAGAGAGGTTAGTCACTGTATGAAAACTTACTTCTCTTTCCAACATGGTTTGATCTGTATACTTTTAACCTGTGATAATTTGTTAAAATGCCAGCTGAAGAAAACATGAAATTCAAAACACAAGTCAAAATATGTGGCTAGATATGATTGATTCACCAGAGACATTGTAGATACACAGATAAAAAAAAATATGTAGCTGCATCGACTCTATAAATAACCCACATTTCAACAAAGCCCACTGGGATGCGTCCATTAGAATGGCTTTCCTTCAACATTGAAGACTCAACACATACACCAACACAGTCAGTAGACATCTGTGAGGTATGGAGCTCAGTCTGTTTCTGTAAGGAGACTGGGAAGTGCAAAAAGCAGGAAAACAGACAGTATATTATTACTGGGCCAAGAATAAGCTAGAAAAGCCCATCAAGGCAGCAAAAGGCAGAAGTGCAAAACTGGAGCACAAAAGTGCAAATTGGAGTGGGAATTTACTTTCTGGCTCTCACTGCACACCCTCACCAATTACAAAAGGAGACGCAGCCAGGTCCGGCCCTCCCCCAGTCTCGCTACTAAACTGAACAAATTCTACTGCCACGGTGAAGGCCCACCCCCCCACCTGCACATCTACTAACCACCTGACCGCCCCCCCCCCCCCTTTACATTTCCCATTGCCTATGGTTACACCACATGACTCACCTTTCTCCTGGCACTGCATTAACCTTACAGACTGAAGACCACTCTTCACTGAAGGGCAGGTTTATGCAATCATCAAAAAGCAAAGGGTCGTGAAACTGCAGGACCAGACAGGATTTTACACTTTAAAACTGCGCAATAAGCCCATTTTGTTGACTAGCAAGATTCCCCAATTCCCTAGATGCATAGCACTCAACATTTCTACAGAGCCCATTATGGATCTCCAGAAAGAAAACTGCCGTTCTTAAATGACTACCAGTGGCTATGAGATCAGTGATCAAGCTATTTGAAAGCCTAATGCAATTTTGGAACGACAACACAGAGCCACAGTATGCAGTTAACATGGGTCTTCACTCTATCTTCGACTACCTGTACAATTCTGTGTTTATATCCATATTTTTGTTGATTTTGGCTGCACCTTCAGTCAGCCAAAGTCATGATCCTCCGTCATGACCTGCATCCTGCAAACAGTCACTGGGTTACCAACCTCCTGTCATACAGGAGACAATATATGCATCAGACTGCTCGTGCAAGAAGCATGCTCAGTTCACTTGTGCACACCACAGGGGTGAATACACTCTTCCACACCTTACTCATCAACTATTAAATCTAACTGCACCTCTGACTATCCCTTGATTAAACTCATCATGTTTGCAGAAGACAGCACTGTAGAGGGTCTCGGAGATGATCGCTTGCAGCATGGGTGTTATGTTTTGAGGTTCAGCTCAAGGTTCACATGTGCATTAATGTTTACAGTGGCCACCGATCCAACCTAGTCTTGGAAATTAATAGTACCATCATGAGGATTGTTTTGTCATTCTAATTCCTAATGTGCATCTCTACCAGTACCCTCAGATAGGAGAGGGATATCTCATGCCATGTTAAGAAAGCTCAACAGAGCACATTCTTTCTGTGGCATTTGAGAAAACTCAAGGTTTCTCAACTGAACCCGTTGCAGTTCTGTATAGTCAGAATTGAAAGGTTTTTCCTCATTTTCCATTAGTCCGATCCTGTCTTTCTTCAAAAAAAAAAAAACTGCTTCACAATCCAATAAAATAGGTTTTCTCTTCTTTCTTCCTTCTGTGCTGCAGAATGAGTGGTGCTTCATCAATGAATAGTTCACCACCAGAGCAAGGACTCATGCTCAGAAAATCACAAGTGACCACACCTATACTTAAACATCCCTTTCTGAAGCTACCATCATGCACAAATGTTCCAAACCCTTTACCCAAGACATCACTACAGCTTTACCCAAGCCCCCGTTAGCCTTAAAGAGTCAAATAATCCCAAATTTCACCTTATTTTTTTTCACACTAGCCTACTATATTTCCATTGTTAACTCTACTTGTGCTAATACTACTTCCCATCATGCAACTGTGTATATTTTCACTGCATTAGCCATACATATGTATTATTCAGTAGCATCATCTTTGCAACATCATTACCTATTTGCAATATCAAAAACCTGCAGCGAATTTACACCCACCAAAAGACAATTTAAACTGTCTTTGATGCTTACAATACATCATTTCAGGGGGAATAAAACACGAAATTCAAAGTGTGACCTTCAGTTTTGTATTCACATTTTACTACACAAATAAATTCAACACAAAGACACATCACAGTCTTATTTTTAACTGAGACATCACACTAAGTAGTAGGGGTTTAAATGACCAACAATGTATAAGGAAGAAAGAAAAAAACTAGAAGGAAAGAAAGAAATCTTCTTCTGAGTGTCAGAACAGGAAATTTTCGTCAGTCATGTCGATGGCCCAGGCAAACTTATCCCTCTGAGTCTTGTTGTAGATCTTCTCCACTGGAACATTGTGTTTCTTGCACCTGCCAGTGAAACAGTGCTCTGATAAGAACAACTGAAAACCCAGATCTCACAGTCAGCTCCTCTGAGAGACTGGGCAAACCTCAGTGCCGACAGCAGATTCTACTGCGATCATCACCTTAAATATACCGAGAAAAATGAGGTCTGGACCCCATTGTTCTGACTTGCATGTTTCTTACACAATTTTCATAAATTACACTTGCAAACAAGCGTAAGGTGAGAGTAACACTGGCCCTGCTGAATCAGAGCATTGTGCCTTCATTGTTCAAAACTGCCTACTTCTTCAAAATAGCCATTACAGACAACGCGTGTAAACAAAGCAAGTGAAACGTTTCAGTGACTCTTAGTCCCAGACTCTCTAAAGCTGAACAGGACAGCCCATCTCTATCCGCGTCTGATTTGTAGCAGATGTGGCATGATCACCACTGCACTGTTTGAAAATCAAAGGGCCCCGTTATTGAGCCCAAAACCCACTTCCAGAACACTGGACAAAAAACTAGAAACCATACTTGATTTTTTTTTGTTTTAACATTCGTTTTTCCCCTTTCCACATTACTGGCTTGATTCTGATCACATGGCCAGACACATGAACTGGATGAACCTTCACTTCTGATCACCACAGCACATTTTACACCTACAAGCACAGCAATAATACAGTTATACATTCCTCACCTTGAAGATGAAACACCTTGCACCTAGACTTACTGATGACTATACTTACCCGGCACTGTATTTTATAGGTGCACAATTACAGGTAACAGTCAGTTTATTTCACAAGACTGTCAGCTGTCCCAATCAATACTTTATCAGTTACCGATTTGAAACACTGCTCACTAGATATTATTGGGATTGTGGACCCAAATATTCCCCAAATACAACAGTGACACAGACATGGCAGGATCAACAAATTGTGGCCAGCAAGTAATGGTTTATCACAGTCCCCAACTCCACACATACAAAAAAATCCTTACAAATGCTTATATAACAAACTGGTAGGTGAGTATATATATTTTCCCTGGTTTAATCAGTAAACCCCAGGCAGTGCACTGGAAGTGTGTAGTGTGAGCGTGTATTTGTACCATGCGTACCAGGCCACAGTGATGCGGGGGTCGAGGTAGTTCAGCTTGGAAGTGCCCAGAGCGATGACCTTGTTCTCCTCACGATCTGTCTCCTGTAGCTGGAGCTTCTTCAGCTGCTCCGCCAGCCTGATCACAGCTTTCTCCTTCTTCTCCACAAGCCTGAGAGAGAGAGAGAGAGAGAGAGAGAGAGAGAGAGAGAGAGAGAGAGAGAGAGAGAGAGAGAGAGAGAGAGAGAGAGAGAGAGATTTTAGATAGACTAGAAAACTGGAGGAGAGAGCAATATGCAGATGAGCAACCACTGAGACACACACACACACATATATATATATATATATATATATATATATATATATATATATATACATATATATATATATATATATATAATATAGATATGTATACGTGTGTGACTTATGCTGGAGGTATTTATTTATTTGGGTTGAGTAAAACCATTTCCCCCCCATGCACGGACATGCAGATGCAAGACCTTTGTACAAGATGTTTGTACTCCAAGCATTTATATGCGCAATAAAGTATCTACATGCTTTCTTTTGAAAGGATTTCATCTTGCAAATAGAGATGATAAACAGTACTCCAAAACAAAATAATTTGAAAGCATGTTTTTCTCTGAATAATTCTGAAGGTGGTTATTGCTCTTCTTTGTTGACCAGCCTCTTACAAGTTTTAATATTTACTTTATTTTTTAAACCAAAAACATGTCCACAGGCTCTGGCTAGCTCGGAGAAAGCAGACCAACCTCACATCTGATCCAAACACAGCAGCAGGGTACACAATGATTTTGATGATGATTTCATACTTCCTGGTCTTCTCGGACGGGCGCTCCTTGTGCTCCTTCTTTGCTCGTTTCAGCTCCTTTTGGGCATTCTCCAGCTCCTCCTGTTTCTTCCTGATCTGCAATTACAACGTAAACAGACATGCAAAATAATTAGACATTTGCAGAGGTGTCAATTCCCAGTTCAGAAAGTAAAAGTCCTCACCAGTTTTTTGCTCAGGCTTCTTGGATTGTGTTGATTCCACTAATTTTACCTGGATTGCACTAATAAGAAAATCTAGCAGGCTTGAGCAAAATCCTGATGAGGACTTTTACTTTCTGAACCTGGAATCGACACCTCTGGACATTTACCCAAAAAGAAAAACATGGCTCACTAGGCTCTTCAACTAGTGCTGATGGAAGAGATTATGTACTAAATAAAAAATAAACCCAGCAAACAAAACAAGTAAAACCTGAAGGCTATTACACCGCCATGACAGCAATTATAGCACCATACTATACTAGTCCGTGTTACACTATAATTACAAACGTATACGGCAAAACAAGTTTACTAAAGTGGTTATGGTATTATAAAGATAAAATAAATGACACTTCAAGCTAATTTAATGAGGGGTACCATACAGTGACTGCATATTAGATGCTAATATTTCTGCCAGTAGTTTATTATGCTTTAGCCAAACATCCAAAAGCATGCCAGGACTAACACTTGATTCATATAGCTACTGCCATCAACACTGATAACCCCGCAAGGGATGTCAGTCCCAGCCTCTGCTACCAGTCAAAGGCAACCACTTAAAAGCAGGGAGAACTTAGGGGCCGTGTTTAGGGATCAGCACCTGCCAATCCAAATAACTGCTATAGCTGAAGCTACGCAAGACAAGTGCTGATCAGAGACTCAGCGTCCGTGTGAGGACGTGGATGGAGCTCCACCAGTTGAAGAGCTCCTGATCGACAGATGTGGGCCGGCCCCCTCACTCTCACTTCTCCAGTAGCCATTTCAAATGGAGAAATTACAGCGGAGAATTTACAATGCAGCCACAGTGCGGCTTTGGTCTACAGTACAGTAATACAGGCTTTTAGTATAGAGGCAGAGATGTATACATTTGAAAAACAATTATGACAACTCTCATATCTATTCACCACAGCTACATGAACTTCCCCTCCAAAGTGGCTGGAAGGTTTCATTCTCAAATCAGATCTTACCTTCTCCTGTAGAGCCTGCATGGATTTCTCAAATGTTTTGGGTGCTGCCCTCTGGTGGTTGCAGAGTATAGCCACAGCTCGGTTTGCACGATTGTAAGCCAGGATCTTCTCTTCCACGGTCATATCATCTGACATTTACCCACAAAAAGATTAACACCAACATCAGGTGCATAATGTAGAAAATAAAGGTCAATGTTGCAGTGCATCATACAAGACAATCTGTAATTGTGACTTCTAATAAATGATTAAAAGGTACAAAGAGAATGCCAGTTCAGGGTGTTGGCCAGGTTTCATATAGCATCTTTAAGTAAAAATTCAGAACTCTCCCTCATTAGAACTCCTAAACAGAGACTACTTGGAATACAAAAGCACAGATTTTTGTCTACATCACCCTTTCAGCTCTGATGCTGCAAACAAACAATTTTGGCAACAAGCTGATAAACTGAATGAGGTGTCAAAGCTGTTCATGCGTATAGAGGTGTGGCTCTCACTGAGAGCACCACAGTTGAACTTGGACGAATGATTTGACTAACAGACATGGACTTGTATTTCAACACTGATATAAAGACAATATCAGGTGTGCCCAACTCTGGGGAAATTGGTAGATTGTGCCGAATTTTGGCACTTCAGGACCAAACACTGCAGATTCAACTCATCAGTTAGTTATCAGGTCTAGCAGACATCACTGAGCAAAAAAAATCACAAACTAAGCTGGTCTCTGAGCCTCCAGACCTGGGAGCAGCCCTTGGTAAATGCCAGAGTGAAAAAGTGAGTTAAAGTCCTCTTGAATCAGCTCCCTTAGTCCACAAGCAGGGATGCAGGATAGGAAGCTGATTCCAGGTCAGCACTGCCACATTGAGCTTCCTTCAGGCAACATGGCCCATGTCCACTGACCTATGGTGAGTTTGTTCAGCTGCTCCTGCAGGGTGGTGGAAGCATTGAAGGTTCGGAACACTTTGGCCGTCAATCCTGGCATGGCCTCGTTGAGCTTTTTATTGAGGTAGGTTGTCTGTACATAGACAAAAAAAAGGCAATGGTTATTTCAGAGAATACGTGTGTGTATAAAATGAACAATTCTGCATAAGAGGAAACATGTTTTACAGAAATTCGGTCGAATAGGTCATCTTCTGGTCCCTTGAATTCCATGAAATGCTTCAGGTTTTTGTAAACCTGAATGCAAAAATGCAATCCATTGTAAGTGAGAATGAATGAACATGCCATAGCACCATAAGAGCACAGGAATTAGAGCCGCAATGGCATGACTGCACATTTGGACTGGGACATTGCGGAGACGAATCCATGCTCAAATGGTGCTCACTTGTTTCTCTACAGAAACTTTATTGCAGTAGCGGATGGAGTCTTTGCCCAGGAAATCAAACTCCACCACGTAGTCCTGGCCGTCCAAGTGGTTGTGCAGGGTGATGTGCTCCACCCGGAGAGAGCAGCAACCCACCGTGTCTGCAGTGTCATCATCCTTCTCATTACCAGCCCTCAGAGCCAGCTACACACACACACACACACACACACACACACACACACACACATTAACATGGATAGGCAGTTTTACAAAAGGGTAGCTATATATTAAGATTAATTCTTATAAACAAGTTATAAGATTAAATGAGATACGGCAGCTATAAGACCTTTGCACGTAGATCACATCACTTGGTGCAGTGTTCTTAATCACGTACCTTGTCAATAAAGTACAAGGCCACTCCTCGCTGCCTCTGTTTCATCTCTCGAGCCTTCCAGGCCTTTCGGTACTCCCTCCTGATACCATCTACCCTCAGCTTCAGCTTGCGAGCAGTTTCGTATTTCTGCCAGTCCTTCTCACCCTGTACGGTCCAGGGGGAAGCAATACAGGACCCACATCAGGACACTGAATACCAGCGATGGCAAATTATTTGTTTATTCTTTGTTCATGAAAGCACCAACCAGAAAAACATAAGCTGAAAATGTTATTGCAGCACTACGCAACAATATTTATAAAAACATTGCTTAATCCAGCACACTAGGTTTTATGTAAGCAAAAGTGTTGGCCGACTGCAGTGAATAAACAAGCTTTGCCAGGATTTATTTTTAATGTTGTTAAAAGTGGGCACGCAAGTACTCGTAACAGAATTGCAAAGTTCTGGAAAGAGGAACGATTGCTGGTTTGTCACATTAATTACAAAAACACTTGACATTATGCTTGAACACAGAAGACTGCCGCGCAGGGACAGGAGCCTTTACCTTCAGTTTGGAGCTGGGGTTGAGCATGATGTACTTGATGTGTCCGTGTATGTTCTCCACCCAGGACACCAGCCAGGTGACCGTGTTGTCGTGCTGAACCCTCTTCCACCGGTGGCCTCTTGGTGGCTCTGGGACCACTGCGTCCCTGAGCAGGATGAGGAGGACTGGGCATTTAGAAACTAAAAACAATCCAACCAACTACCCAACTAAGAAACTTGACTAAAATCCCTTAAAGGTGCCACATCACAGCACCATCATAGGAGTCAGGTGTCAGCTGGGTGACATGTCGACATTAAAGCCAAGCGGCACTTAAAACTTTCTGTTCCCATCTTCACAGATCTCCCTGCTGAAGTTGGAAAATTCGAGCTGCTTTCAATCCAGTGAAGGCTAAGCTACACGAGGCCAAGATCAAATGCAGTCTGTTATTCCCCCGCTGCCCTTTCTTTGAACTTTAATGGAGTCAGGCACAAGTTCGACGTTCTGACATCGGCTACGAAGTTCCATCACACAAAGGTTTTTGCTTTGTGAGCATCATAACTATCCTGATTTAAACGGACATGGCTGGAGTATCTTCTAACGCCATAGGCTACGCCAACCTCCCCAGTGTCATTCTCCATGATATTTACAACTTATTCACTTGTGGAAACATTTTATTACAGCACAGTCACATTTAATTCCCCATATTCAGTTAAAAGCTTTGCTTCTCATGGCAAATGTTCAGTGAATCACTGCAACCTCTAGAGTGGAAGGAGTCGAGCAGTCTTAATTGCCTCTCGGTGGGGTCCAACCGTGGTCTATTCAACACTGAACACAGGCCCCGAATCAGATCACGTCCCCATACGCCTTATTTCACATGTTGCACGTGTCGGCTGCCATCAGCAATTTATGTTATATTGTAAGTGAACCATTTGACAAACTATCAAATCATATATAAAAGGCTTTTAAATAACTTTATAATGCAATATCTGTATAATGCTAAGCATGTGTACAGTGTTGAGTGTACACATAAAAAAAAAAACTATTTAATCCTTAAGATCAACAATCATTACCGAAGTCGTCAACATCGTAGTTGGCAGAGGAAAGGGCTACTGGTTTTTGCAGATACCACATGAAGAGTCTGCCAGGAGTGGCGCTATCATTAGTCTACTGCTGCCTGCTTGTACTTCATCCTGGTTGAAGGTCTGTTGTGTCATTGACTCACCCTCTCTGGTTATGGCCTTCTGGAGCCAGGCCAAAATCATTGTTTAGCTTTAACATGACATAGGCTACCATTAACGTTACTTGTACTAGACGAGAGCGAGAGTAAGAATGAAGAAATGAAAGGGAGAGAGTCATGTGGTGCCCCCTGGGAAATGTGGTTAATATTCAGTCATTACGAATCACTTAGAACCTGATATAGAGAGGGCAGTAAAGAATATGAGGAGCTTGTGAGAAGTGCTGTTGACCAAGAAGTAGCTGCGGTTCACCAAAGAGTAAAATGTAGAAGTGACCGTACCGGTGAGTACTGAAATCAGATAATGTCCTTAGTTGTTTAAAGAAAAAAAAATTCTGGGAAGCCCAGAGAACCCGTGCTTAAATGTACGAGAGGACAAGAAATTCACTTTCTACTTTTTATCTTAACAGTTATATTGAAAAGATGTCCTCTTTTTATTTTAACAGTTATATTGAATGTCCTCTTTTTATTTTAATAGTTATATTGAAAAGATGTCCTCTTTTTATTTTAACAGTTATATTGAAAAGATGTCCTCTTTTTATCTTAACAGTTATATTGAAAAGATGTCCTCTTTGGCCAATTCACAACATTGTGACTTCTAGCTCTCATCTTTTTCCTTGGTTCTGATATGACGACAGAGATTGTGCTTGTGCAGTAAACATGGGTTTGATTATTTTACTCTTAAAAAGGCCGCTGCTGCTAAAAAGCAGTTCAGAAGTAGCTGAACTTTCTTAGGGACTATTTAAAGTTCGGATCCGTGTTATTTTGGGCTTCTCTGGTGCTTCAGTTGAAGAAAGGCAGTGGAGGGAGGGGGTGGATTGTTTCTGCTCCGTCTCATCCGTGTTGTTCATCCTTATTCAAAGGAAGTCCATGTGGCTCTAACGATTATGCAATAAAATTTCTCTTATCAGCCTGCAGGAAATCTCCAGGATCCATTTTGCTCAAAGCAGCTTGTAAAAATTCATAGTGGTCAATTAAATTAATATGACAGTTAAAGGACTAGGTAGCCATGACATCTAGGTTAAGGAGAATGCCTAGTTCAGCTGGAAGATGAAGGGCCTTAATGCTAGGAAGCACAGAAGGGTTATGACTGCTTTGAAAAAGCTTAATGCTGAAGCTACAGGAAACAAACATTCCATTATGCATTTTTAAATATAAAAAAACAAGAAACAAAAAAACAAAAAAGTATCTAGGTTCAATTACTGATACAATCTGTTCAACTAATTAGACCTTTTTCCAGTACATAATAAATTACTGACCCCTGGTGGTTCGACTTGCAGTAATTCTTATTTCTCCCCCATTCATATAGTAGATTATGCTATTCTCTCATTGAATGTTAACTTCTCCCTTCAGTTAGAGGATATGACTGAGGCCAGTTATTTCTGACCATGCCCCAATTCTAACACAGCTGGCATATTTACACCAAAAAGCCCAGAACACGGCACCTCTCAGATTTCCTAAATACATTTTTCAACATAGAATACAGAAGTATCAAGAGTATTTTGTTAGAAATTGTGAAGATAGGCCTGGAGTTTTCTACAATCCAGCTGCTAATAGCTTGGAAGCAGAACATCTCTAATATTACTGAACAGATTTAGGATCTCCATCAAGAATTTTATCCACTCCATAAAGAGCACACATTTTGCTCTTTTTTCCAATGATTTTCCATTTACTGCTTGATGTTTAATGAATCGTTTAATGGCAGTACACTTCCACCACTAGCCTTTTGAACATGGATACAAATCCGTTAGCTTCAACGCTGGCCACTCAGACGCTTACATTTAAACCTTCACATACTTTGCAATATTATCTACTCTCCTAGTCCAAACCCTTGATGCTCAAAGATGCTCATATTAGATGCTGAAAACACACTCTACTGGTTTAAGTGGGATTCTATTTGTTCTGCCATGGGGAGTTTTGTTTGGTAGGAGATTCATTTTGTGGGTTGGTCATCTTTAGGCCTTGCCTTCGGTTTCAGTTCAGACAGAGGAAGCACAAGGTCTCTATATGCAGATGACCTACTTTTAAGGTCAGAAACCCAAGTGAATTGATTTCAAGCTTCACACAGAGACTAAGGAATTTGTCAGATTTTAAGATCGTTTAACTCTATCCGATCAACAGGGTGGTCTGGAGTCCATAATGCTCCCACTTTCCATTCAAGCTCGGTCCGATCTCCTGGGGCATATGGCCGTCTTTGGTCTACTGGGGCAGAACAACCCACTCAGGTGTTTCATACACTGTGACAAGGTTCATAACCCTTTCAGCACATTGATTAATTATACAGTACTGCAATCAGGCACAGCCTCACACTCCCTACTGGGCACTGATCAAAAGATGTTACGTTTCATCTTAAACTGGGTGGAGGAAGGGGTGTAAAAAAAAAAAAAAAAACAACCCACATGGATTCACCCTGCAAGGGTCTACTAGGAAATTCCATAGGACCTGGCAACCTTTCATTTTGCCTGTAAAGTCTAGATGTTGAATATCCTCTTAATTATTAGCTACTAAAACCAAGATACTGCATGTACTTGTTACTGTAACTATTGCATGTCATCTGTGACCACCATCCAATATAAACATGTTTATATTGTATGTACTATGCATTGTGTTTGTTTTAATATTCTGAAAAATGAAAAAAGATGCAAAAAATCCATATATTTTGAAAACACTACATGTCAATTTAGTGCAACAAATAAAAAAAGCAGAAAAAGCCATTAAAAACAACTGATTGGGTCCATTTTCAGTTGACATTCACTAGATCACTAGAACTTAATGGCTGAACTAAACAACTGAATAACAAAAGGGGATGCTATACGTCTATTTCAGACACATGTACTTACTGGCTGCAGTTAATGATTACATCCTCAGGCTGGACACGTTTTTTCAGTTTGCCCATTTTGGGGTGTTCCCCACGCCCTCTGAACAGCCCTGGAGGCTCCAGACGAAAGTTTCCAATTTTCTCTCTATGCCCATCCAGTAGGCAATAACCATACTCCTCTGTGAGTCTATCATTCTCTTCCTTTACAACCTGTGTGGCATATAATTAAATAAGTTCCAAAAGCTGGATGAATGAACACCGAACACACACACACACACACACACACACACACCTGCTTTTCTTCTTTGGTCATATTCTTCTTTTCTTCTGCCTTTTTAACAAAGTAGCTATGAATATGGGTAAAGTCACACTTTGACAGCTTCCTGATTAGTTTCCGCTCATCCTCAGTCATAACCTAAAAGACAAAAACAGGACATTCACTCCTAACATAAAAATAAAGAAGAGAAAAAGCTGTTCCACACAGCCATCACCAGGGAGAGGAAACACAAGGCATCACAATGTTAGTGAGTTATCTGTGTGCGTTAAGGTCTCACCTCTCTCCAGTCAGAGAAGAAGTTATTCTGAAAAGTGTCCTTGGTGGTGTACTCATGGTCCAACATCTTGGCATAGAAAGTCGCTACCTCCTCAGTTGGCGCACTCAACTTCACAGCTTCTCCTATGTTGAAAACCATTGAAACCAACACGCTCAGCTTTCAGGAATAAAGGAAGCATGAATCTGCTAGAGATTATTAGTCCACTCGCTCACCATTGTATAAAAACGGCACACTGCTTGGCAAACGCTCATATTCTGGCGGGAAAAGTGGTCCCTTATGCTCAAGACGTTTCCACTTCTGACCGTCTGAGTGTTTTCCTTCCTCCCACCTGACAAATTTAAACCAATTTTTAACACAATAGTTTTCAAAAATGTCTTTTTGTGGATGGAAATGCTGTGGCAATCAATCACAACAATGGCAAAGAAAGACAGGTGTACAGAATTATACGGAAATGTGGAACAATCAATATATTTGCATCAGACCTGGAGTGCGAAGCAGCATTTCTTACAAAATGTAAGGTGACTGGTTTCAGTCTGATGTGCCTCAACAGCTAAGCATGTAACTTTATAATAGCAACCAGATCTGTAAATTAAGATAAACTAACAGAGAACGAAATACTAAATATATTACACGTCGGTGTTTTGTCCCGCTAGTTGTACGAGCCAGTACTTCATCGTGTCAAACCAGGGCACATTACACTATAAAGTCGTCAGATTACTGTACTGTTCATAGTACACAAACTTTTATTTTTTAAACACTTTTTACGCCGAACTGCCCTTTGGATATTACGACGTGGGAGTTTTCCTCGGCGACCTCCAAATCACGATTGGCTAGCTACCATTGGTGAGCTACCCAAAGACCAATAAGACAAATAAGACTAAGACTAAGCCTAAACCTGCAGAAGAGGGAAAGACTACATTAGAGACTCGGGTGAGACAGCAAGCCCACCAACCTTGGCACAAGCACATTTTCAGCTGCGCCAGCATATTTTCTCGCTGAGTAAAAAACACAAGAATTAAGTTTCGCTGAATACTGAATTAGCTGGCAAAAGGCAGCATATCTTTTCATTCCAAAAAAGAAAAATGAATAGATGTAAAGTGCAGCGCACTCGTATGAAGAAATGATGGCGTTACCGGCGCGGCTGCACAATAAACATTGTGCATCATATATTTTTATCCTACGAGGAACCAAACGGACTAAAGTTCCGTTTGGTGACGGGGAAGCCTCAAACACAACCAGAGGACATGCTGGTTGGGCCACATTACAACAGGAGGAGGAAAACCCAGTTATGTCTTTGGCGTTTTCTACTGCATAACATTGCATTTGCTGGGTGCATTTTATTTGCATAAACAGGCAAATAAATGCAGTGCAGCGCATAAACAGGCAAATAAATGCAGTGCAGCGCCTTATTGCTTAAAAAACAAAAACAAATAAAACCCCAACTCTTACCACTTCCATTTACTGGCTGCGTCTTCTGCTTTCTTGGATTCCTTTTTTGCTTTTTGCTTTTTCTTGTCATCCTCCTCCTCTTCTCCCTTGAACTTCTTATTTTTCTTGGGTTCGTCGTGTTCTGTGGTGTGAGATTTCCTTCTCTTCTGGCTCCGCCGGTTCTCTTTCACGCTGCAGACAGTGTGCTCTTTCTTTGTAGTCCTTTCATTGCTGTGATTTCCTTCCCTCACCTCTGTATGGCTCTCAGCAGGTAGACGGTCTTGTCTGCAGCCAGGGACAGATTCAAAGACTTCTAGTTCTTCATTTTCTTCTTTTAACAGGGTCACAGATATGGGACCAGACCTTTTTACTTTTGCCTGTTCAAAACAGTTTCATAACAAAGCGAGCATTGCCAATAAGTAGAGGTTCCATGCAAAAGTTCTATTACATGTTCAAATTATTTATACATTTATATCAGAGGACTGCTTTAAACAACTTCCACTTGTTATTTGCAGGTAAGCACAAACATTTAACAGAAAACATTTTTGTTTATTTCTATAAAAATGTACAATTATTTTGTGAAATACCTAGTTTTTATAGAGACTTACGTGAACCTCATCACCGTTGTCAGATGAATCATACTCAGATCTGCAGAGAGGAGAGATTGTAATTGGTCATTCACATTGTCCCATGCTTTTTAAAATCCAACACCAGTACCTGCTTCAACAAAACCTACATTCACCAAACCATAGTTATATTATGCACATGCAGCTCTACACTTCTCTAAGCTTCTTTAAGTTGGGATAAATTAAGAAATGCAGCAGTTTGCTAGTCACTATTATTCCCATGGTTTAAGGTGGGAGGTATTATTTTGTCCCCTCAGCAAGTGTTTGTAGAATCTTGTGTTCTTATTAGAATCTTATGAAAATATTCTACCACTCATTTCTGTAGCAAAGACCAACAGTTCAAATATACCACTGAAATTAACATTGATTACTGATGTATGAAAATGTTTTCATGACAAAAGTCTTACTTGGTCTTTGGTATCTCAACTTCATAACCTGTATTTTTGTCTCTTCTATTGTGATGGCGACTGCCTTCCTTGCTGTTACTTTTCCTCTAGAAGAATGAATATTATAATATAAATAATGTTACACAAAGAAAGGAAAACATTTAATAAACGAGACCAATGCAGTGTACCTTATGTTTGTCATCTTCCTCTTTCTCATTTTGAATGCTAAATGAGGAGGCAAGAATCACCCATTAATATTGCTGTCTTTATAATTACTACCAATATAAAATGTATCTAACAATTTGGTGCTGCTAACATGGCACTTTCTTCATTTCTGGTTTTCCCATGAGGAAGTGTTATTACTGCAGAGTTGTTGTTTCCATCCAGTGATGCCACACTACAAGAAAGATTATTCAGATGAACCTTCAATGATGCACAGTAAATTCTGAAATACTGTTCACAGCTTTTTGTAACTACTCAACCAAACGGTTAATAAATAGCTTGCCTCTTTTCAAAGTCTTCTTTTGCATCCTGATAATGCAAACACATTACATGAAATATTTTTATACAAGATACTTCAATTATTAAAGAGGACAAATTATTAAAGCAGTCAGAGAGGCAAATTAAAAGAATGAGTGAATTTCTTTCATATACACAAAGTTCATGCCACCTCCATGCCATCGCCAGATCCAGTGGTCCCAGAACCAGACTTCACTTTTTCTGAGCTATACCAAGCATAAGCATTAACATAATTGACATAATGCAAGCAATTACGATAAAAAAAAATCAGGACAAAAAGCACAAACAAAAAACTCATCACACCTTGTGATCTTGGACTCCTGCAGAGGTTTGCATGAAGATCTTGAGTTCTTAAAGTGAAGGAGAAGTTAATTTTTTAGTTTTTATTAATTCACCACAGCTTTTGTATACACACATTCTAATATATATATATATATATATATATATGTCATGGTCCTGTGGTAGGGAACTGGTCTTGTGACCGGAGGGTCGTGGGTTCGATTCCCAGGCCTGAGGCCATGACCGAGGTTCCCTTGAGCAAGGCACCTAACCCAAACTGCTCCCCGGGTGCCGGGCTAGGGCTGCCCACCGCTCTGGGCACGTGTGCACCACAGCCCCCTAGTAATCACTAGTGTGTGTGTTTGTGTGTGTGTTCTAACTGCACAGATGGGTAAATGCGGAGGACAGATTTAAATTGCGATGAAAAAAAATCACAGTTGAGAAATATGGCACATTTCACACACACACATATACATTATATATATATATATATATATATATATATATATATATATATATATATAAAGTATTCATACCCCTGGAAAATTTTGACTTAAATTTACTTTTATTTAACCAGAAATTATATTTTTGACTGGAAATGACACAGGCATCTCCCAGGAGATAATACAATGATGTACAAGAGGCATCATTGTGGGAAAAAATATTTCTCAGCTTTTATTCACATTTGAACAAAAAATGGCATAGATTACATACATACATACATACATACACACACACACACACACACACACACACACACACACACGCACGCACGCACGCACACACACGCACGCACACACACTTTTGGGACATTTACCTTTGAAGAGATTCTGTGGTGCTTTCCATTTAATTCTGTTTCTTTCTCTTTATCCTTAGATTCTGATTTCACTTTCCTCCCATTTCTAGATAAAAGAAAAGTATGACCATAATTCTTTCAGAAAACGTGGTGGTGAGATAATCTGCGCAAAAAGGTTTGTCCCTACTTGTGGTAGTCTTTCTCGTGTTTAGGGTCTGATCTCTTCTTGTTGCGTACATGGTCATCAACCTTCGATTTCATCCCGCACGTTTGATCTAACAATATATTTTAAATAGGCAACGATGACCAATATCCTCAGGTGTCACAAGACAGAGAAAGGGTACTACTTGAACTTTGAGATAATAGTCTTGAATTTATTTTGGCGTACTTTACCAGAAAATATTCAGTAGCCTATACGTTAACGAGGTATACTTTGACTGTTTGATATCGCGAATAGAACATTTCATCAGTTGATTTTGCGTTTTTCAAAGACCAATATGAGCACGCCAATCAACATGAAAACATTACACCTACCTAAGTTGTAGACGTTATCTGTATAAAAACGTCGTGGATAGATAGTACCTGAAAATTTGATGATGGAACGCCGATGAAAACCCATGCACACCTGGAAGAAGTTCTCCAGGCAGTCAATTGCGCATGCTCATTAGATACTACAACCCGCAGGAACTTCGTCATGCCCAATGCATTTTTCCGCTCAAAAATGTGTCTCGTCACTTAAGATGAGGAAGTGAGGACATGATAAGGACCCCTTTCATGGGTCTATTTCTGCGGATGTTTGTCGAAATGCAGCGGAAACATATTATAAACAATTATTTTAAGAACTTTTTTCTCATCGAAAAAAGTACTATTTAAATAATGACAACATTTTTTAAATTTGTATATATATACTGGATTTCAAATCTGGTCCTTAAAGTTATGCTGTGAATATTGATAAGGACAGTATCCATACTTTTGGTTGTGAGCCTAAAACTTGCAGAATATCCTAGTAAATGTAGATTTTGTCTCTTGCTTATATAGGCCGCTGGCTAGTATGAACTCCTCTATGCTTAATTGTGATTTTAAATGTGTACTTTGGGTAAGATTGTAGGGGAAAGTTTGATCTTTTTGGGTGTATGTGGGGTGCAGATTGCAGTGACACCATGTCTGTTCACCTTTTGCTTCCCCAGCCATTCTTCAGTCACATGGTGAACATTATTTGTTACAGCGAGAGAGAGCGTCTAAATGTGTGTGTACACTAATCCCACCCCATGTCCTGATAAGGCACAAATAAATGGTGAAGCTATCCATTTCACCGTATCAGTGTGGTCATCATACGCTAGACTTTGACATATTCATTTGAAAGATTTCAGCACAAAACAGGACATTTTGAAGTGCATACTGCTGTTTTCTCAAACATAATGGCATGACAGGTGAGAACAAAATTATACACAAATGTACAAAATATTTACCACCGGAAATGCCTTTTATTACAGCAAAAATATCATATGCTAAATCTTTCTGTGTATATTTCAACATATCTGACGGAATGGTTGACCATCAAAGACATTTGTTCAGGTTTTATTATATCTCATTATATCTCCTTTCCAGTCTTTTTAGCAAAACTGGCGCTGTACAACTGCATCTTTACTGTATCAACAAGGGTAAGGCAGTACACTGGACTGCCACAAATACTCAAATACATTTGGTATGAACTGTACAGTGAGAAAAGTCTTGCACCATTTACATCGGAGAGAAAATAAAAACATTCAACAGTGTAAATCAACAATTTGTCTAAAATTAAGAAAATCTATAATCACTATCAAGATCTGAGATTCAAATAGTTCAAAAAATGAACTTAAAAACAAGATCAGCCAAAACAATAAGACTACACCTGCTTATCAAAACAAAAGGAGTTAGAAAAGATTGTTTTACAGTGCACTGGTGTGAATATAATGCACACGCAGTATGTCATGAGCATGCTATGGATTCCAGTTGTTGCTCAGCTTCTGCAGCCATAGCTGCTGCTTGGAGCTGCTCAGTCTCACTTTGTAAAGAGTTGGCAGACAGCTGTTTGCGCTCACTATGCATGTTGTTTTCATGCCTCTTCAGATCCGAGGCTTTAGCAAAAGCCTTGGTGCAGGAGCCACATGCGAAGGGCTTTTCACCTCGGTGCCGCCGTTCATGGTCCTTCAGGTGAGACTTGTGTTTAAAGGCTTTTTCGCACATCTGGCACCCAAAGGGACGCTCGTTGCTATGCACCCTCTCATGTTTCTTCAGATCTGGGGCACGGATGAAAGACTTACCGCAGTCATCACATCGGTATGGCTTGAAGCCAGTGTGGATTTTCAGATGCTCTTTCAAGTGGGCCTGAGTGGTAAACGCTTTGGTGCATATCTCACATATGAACGGCCTCTCAGCAGAATGTAATTTTTCATGTTTCCTCAGCCGGCTTTCGTCAATGAAGGTCTTGCCGCAAACCTGGCAGGCAAACTGGTCCCGGTGGCCGTACAACAGATATTCAAACTTCATGTCTGCAGCCGCTGTGGTCCATCCAGGGGCTTGCTCATCTTTAACCTCGCCCATACTGTCAGCAAATGAGAGGGTCTGGGTATGTGCTGCAAGCTCTTTGGGTTCAGTGTCCATTGCTTCCACCTCTTGATCATAGCAGCTAACCTTGTGTACTTCGTCCTGGGCCAACTCCTTTAGAATTGCTTCTTCTACTCGCAGGGCACTATTGGGTGATTTGTCAAGCTCGTGATTGCCTTGAGCTTCCTCTACAATATCATCAGAGGGTGTATCATCTTGATCTCCAAGCACCTGCACATCATTGTCTTGATTTAACTGAGGGTCATCACTTTGAAGGCCAATTTTTACAATGTCATATGGAAATTTTGCATTTCTAATGTCATTTTTCTCTTCTGCAGACATATCCCGTTTCTGAGAACAGAGTTTATCCAAAAAGCGGATTCCAAGGATCTGTCCAGATGACATCATTAAGTTGACATCTTTTTTCTTTACTGAAATTTTCGCTGTGTACATGTAGTTCAGCACTTCTTCAAAAATATCTGATCGGATGAAGTCAATCTCTATGACAGAGGAGCTGTCCACCTCGTGTTTTTTAAAAAGCTTTTTGAAATAATTACTGCACGCTGCCAATACACAACGATGTGCTCTGAACTTCACGTCTTCAACAACTACTGCTATATCGCAGTGTTCACCCTCTAGCCTCTGCTCATTCAAAATCTTCAAGAAAATGGTTTTGTGTTCTTCATCCACATATTTCACAGTTTCTGACATGCTGGAACAAAACTCTGATGAAAGAGAAAGAGAGAGAGTGTTATTTTTAAGTGCAAAAAAATTATCAGAACTAGTTAGTAACGGGTCACAGGCCTGTGATCACTTTCTTCACTGTTTATAAATAAGATCATTGGATAAGGCTACAAAACAATATAGCTTCTTCGGAGCTAGCCAGCTATAAACAGACATACAACTAGTTTCAAAGTTTTAAACATCATTGCGATTGCGATTTCTAAATACTAGAAGGCCAAATAATTGGTCAAAACGTCCAGGATCAAGACAGATATAGCTTTGGCGATTGACACAATCTCATTTATAGCTTCTAATCATAGCTAGGTTGCTAGCTAGCTAAGCTAACCTAGCTAACTATTTTTTAGTTTTGACCATTCTGTGGGAGAAGGGATTAGCTTGGTGAATAACTAATTCCGATGCGTATCCCGTACAAACATAAGTTGTGCTACATTCATTTAACCTAGTCGGCCGCCCTTTATGGCGCGTATTGACCGCGTTAGCTGGGCTAGCGAGCTCCGTCCCGTTATGATGTAACTGAGCGGCTAGTTAGCCAGCTAACGCTAACCTAAATAAACTGGCTGACAAGCTAGCTAGCTAGCTAGCGCGCGCTCCCTCGCGCGCGCGCGAACGTTAGCAAACCATTATCTGCATTATCTCGTAAACACATTTCATCAAGCACACCACTGTCATACGTGCGGTAAATTCCGTTTAAAAGTTTGACCCAAAAAAATGCCATTTTGATGATAGGAACCACTTTCCCCTCCTCACGCAGCAACACCAAGAAATGGACGACGTTTCCGACTGACGACAAGCACGCCAAGGGAGCGCCCGTCCCCGCTTGGAAAATGCCCGAGCAGCCATGAACACTCCTGAAAAACCGTGAGCGCGCAGGCATCTTGGCCAAACATTATGCAATAATTCAGAAGCTGTTGCAATTCGCAAAAAAATGTATTTCTCACCTGTATGTGCCGTTTTGATCCCCTGGAAAAGTCTCTGTTAAAATGTCACACAGTCAGTTGAGAATAATGTACTTTGTGTTTTGTTCGCTTGAGGACGAGCACACACACGGAAGGACGCGCTGCGCCAGCACGGAACTGCAGAGAACGAGTGACTAAGTGCGTACGTAACTATGGTGCAAGTGAATACTGTTACGCAAACGGCGCAAATTCAGCCTACACAAAGAGCAGGCAGTAGCTGAAGTTTAGGCGTGCTTGCGCATATTACGGGAATCTCCGGAGCGCGAACCCTGAAGGTACGGGCACAACGCCGGGGCGCGAAAGCCACTGTCACGAGCGGGAAAGAGAGTGCGCTGGTTCTGTGCACAGATGTAACAGGGAAGTTTGAGCCGTGATGGACTTAAAATAAATAAATATATATTCTTATATATATAAATTATTTTTTATATCTTGGATGTATGTCGATGCTAATGAAACACTTTCCGAAATCAGAATCGCAATAATACAATAATAATAATAAATAATAATAAACAATAATTCAAAAGCTAAGAAACGCACATTTGAAGGTTTTAGTTAAAACTCCTACATGTGGGTTAAAGAAGCAATGAACTTATTTAGATTAAATTAAGCTCGAATTCAAATACAATGGAAACTTTTATTTGATTCCCTACCAACAGCAAACATCTGCAGTAACACTTAACGTTATTAGTAGGTCCATGCAACATTCTTTGCATGTAAATAACATGCCAAACTAGGCCGAACTGTTTAGGGTCTTAAACTACATCGCAAATGTGCACCGGTGACTCTTTGCCATGGATGCTTTCGTCTGCTCCGAGCCAGTATCAGTGATATTTGTTATTTCTACACCAATATCGTGCATTGCCATGTTGGTCGTTTTTAATGGTTTTATTAAGGTAGACTGGTAGTTTTGAAGTTGTTTCCGCAAACTTCTTCGTGTCCTTATGTCCTCTATACACTAAGCAGTTATCATAGCCTTTATTACTCATTTGTTACACACGTTGAGCAAACGTTATTTCAGTGTACCGTTAAAATACCCCAAATTTTAATGAATGACTGCGTGAGTACTAGTAGTGTCTGCAAGTGCATTATAGGCCAGTCCGCAACAAACGAATTCAGAAACAAACATAGCGTGATTCCATAATATTTTGCATGCTCATCTTTCTGTCAGACATGTAGCCTGGTTTCTGGATATAGAATAAACGCAAATAATCTGTATATTTTCCATTTTATTTGAGCTCGTGGGAAACACATTCAGCATGGACTGCAGCATATGACAGAATTATGGTTTTAAAAACACACAAGCTAATGAAAAACAAACAAAAAGCATCACACAACTGGAGATGTTTCAGGCTCTCTATCCATTTCAGTTTAAGGCTTGGCTATGCCACCATGGGCATGGATAATTCAGGAAATGACTTAAAAGAATTGTGAAGACATCAATTTTAATGAAGAGTCAGTGACAAATGTCACAGTGTCAGGCTCCACTCTTTAAAAACCCAGTCAAATCCTGCACATCTGCCATTCAGTGTAAATATAAGAGAAACATAAAATGCATATATAATTCAAGTAAAAAAAAAATTATATTAATCCTCTAATATGCATGATCTATAAAGCACATGGGTTCATCAGTCATCATCTCAACCAGATGTGGTAGGTTCATGAGCACATCAGAGGCAGGTGGGCGTGGACACACGGAGAGGCAACACCAACAGCACACATATTGCATGGTTAAATATCGTGTGCTCATACAGATGCAGTCTAGTATTATTTCTTCCTTCTTTGTACTGAGAAGTATTCTAATAAATAAAATGTAGGTATTTGTATCAGTACTATTTTCAAAATTCATGTCACATACGTTCTCCCTGTAGGAGAAGTGTTCAGGGTAAACTGAAATTTACATCGTTGTCATAGAATACTTCCTAAAATGCATGTATCGTTGGTTCTCTTTACAAAAAAGCAGTTGATCCCTTGTCATGCAATAGCAGCGGTCCAGTGCTGGACCAGGCTGCCCAGTGGTTCTGTAAGCGTGTTTTGGAGAGAGGGAGCATGTGTGTGTGTGTGTGTGTTTGTGTGTGTGTGTGTGTGTTTGAGAGACTACTCCATCAATGCTCAAATGAAGTAATATCCATTGGTTTATTTGAGGTGCAGTTTCCATGGGTGACGTTTCCAAAGCGGTCCTTCATTCTGCATGGTGGGGACGTGAGTTCGCTTCAGAAAGCATGAAGACATACTAGTCCTAAAATATATAAACAAAAATCTCATAATATTTAATGAATTGAGTATCACATTTGAACACATTTTTGCCTCAAACAGTTCACCACTGACAAGCATGTATATAGGCTTTGGAAATGCTCTCTGCATGTGCCTATGAGCGCTTTGCATTAATGGTGATTACACGGCACTGGCTAATGCTTTTTAACATCATATGCATACAGTAGCATACAGCAGTATACTGTAATCCGTTTTAAAAGGCATGCAGCAATACTAGGTTTATCAGTCACCTGCAATGCAAAAACTCCAGTACATGCTTTAAGAACATTTTGACAATAAGGAATACACCAAGCTAGTCCTGTTTACAATAACAACAGATTTCTATTAAGAAATATACAGAACCAATAATCCAAGCAAACTGTGAAAATGACCATCACGATTAACTGCAAATAATAAATAGCAGTACTGTTTATGTCCAGTGGAGTGCACTGTATTCTTTCAAAATCATACTTGGGGTAAGTATTTATTTACTTATTATCAAAACAAACTCTGAAGTAACATTTTCCATTCCCTTTAATTGCTTATTGTCAAAGAGGTGCCAATCAACACAAAAAACAAATAAACAAAAAAACCCATCAAGAACACAAATGGATGGATGGTTAGTATGTTGTTGTAAATAGGTCCAGCATATCATTCATTCCATTAGCATTGTACTACCTTTACCTTTACAAGAATGTCTAAACAAATATGAATAGTCAGTGCAGCAGTAGGGTTAGAATGCCGGCCAGTAGCAGATCTGGGAGCTTTGAGCATTTAGCGGAATAGCAGACTGGTTTTCAGTTTGCCAAGCCAAACAGAGCTGTGATTGATTCTTCCCTTACCTGCATCACTCCTCGCCCTCTTCTGGTGTGATTTCAGTCTCTTTGTGGACCACTACTTTGGTCACTGACATGTCAGGGTGCTGCTCTTTGGCTTCTTTAATGGCCTGAGCCAGGGCCTGGCCCCAGTGACACCCCATGATGACAAAACAAAGAGGCGTGGGGATGGGAATGAGGAGGTATGTCTATTAGAAATTGTAAAGTGGGTGTGGTTTACACCACGGTGTGGAGAATCTCTATATCAGGAGTTGCCTTTTTGGTTTCTGTTGATTAAGAGCGTCACTGATCGTCAACAAACAATACAAAAATATGCTCAAACCCAGGACTTAAGGTTACAGTAATAGTGGCCGAGTGAGTATTTACAAAGGCATACTGCTCAGGATTCAGTGACGTGTTGTAACCGTTGGTAGCCTACAACAGCTGTTTAGTGTGAGCTGATTGTGTGATTCTCACCTCATCATGGTCGATGTCTGCATCTCCCGAGATGACAATTCTCTTCTCAATCCTGGTTTCTGAGATACCTCCCTTAACAGTCTTATCAGAAAAGCAGAGAACACATTTAAAAACACATAATGACATAATCCAATAAATGAAGGCCACCCAGGACTAGTCTTCTATAGAACATAATGATGTGTGCAAAAAATCCAATATTTCATTACTGGTGAAAGGCTTCCACTTTTCGAAATGTGCAACTCAATAAAAACAAAGCAGAAATTTTTGCATTTTGTTTGTAATTTGTGAAATATTCGCCATATTTTTTCAGCCACAATAAATTTTCCAACATTTAAAATACATAGGTACATAATATTGAACTGCTTCCCAGTGGAAAATGCATATACAATTTAACTTAAACTGCCTGTATCTGATTAGTTTCATGCACTATGATATGACCAGTCAAGAAGACATGACCAATCTTTGAGCACATGGACCATGAAGATGAAGGAACGTGTAGATGAAGAGCACCCGCACCACCACTTTATTCAGCTTTCCTGTGATCTGTTCTAATCTGACGCTTCTTTCAATGTGAAGAAAATTATACTTTCTGGGTGATGATGCTGCATGCTAATGACCTCTGCTCTCACTCGTGGAAAGCTTAAAGAAGCACATTGAAACTATGACTGCAGACTGCAAATCTTTACGGCTAACATTACATTTAATACAACATACAGTATACGAAGTGGCAAAATGTGGATTTATTTACTACATATCCTTTAGCTCAAGTAGAAGTACATAAAAGACATCTTAAACAAATAATCCCTCTCCTGAAATGGGAATCTAGGAATCTAAGCTATCTCACCAATGACTAAAGCCATTTCACTAAATGCATATTTTACTTCTCACATTTCATGCAATAAGTACATTCCACAGATAATAACTATTCATAGATCTCAATATTTCATCATGAAACAAGAACATTTCTACAGATGTGCATAAATTAAACACAAAGCAGTTCTAGAAAGTGGAGGGAAAAGTCTTCGGGCGGTACCTTGGTGATATGTGTGGTGGTGGTTGTACTGGTGGTCTCAGATGTGATAGTCTGGGCACTCATCAGAATACCTGGCTCTGAGTCGCCATCTGTGTCACCCTGTCACCACGCAGAGCACATCAGTAGATTAGGCAGCGCATTAGACAGGGAAATCACTTCCTCTGATACCTACATGAAAATCTGACATATCTAATGTGTGTGTACCTGCAAAAAAAATGGAACCAGATCTATTTTATTCATATCAGCTCAGAATTAATATGAGAGTTTATATGCAGTTTTAGGACACCCAACCAAAGAAAAACAAACGTGTTGACGGCTTTGCCTAAATGCAAAATCAGGTAAGATCTGAGTGTTCTGGGGAAATGTAATTGTGCAACTCGGAGCTTCTCGTGATAGATAGCACTTTTTTGTAATCTTTGTAATCTAGAAGAGTAATCTTTGCTTAAAATTTTGATTGTATATGTGTATGTTCTTTACTGCTGAGTAGTATGTCTTCTCATTCCAACAGGGGGCAGTGTACCTGCAGGGCCTCGTATGTTATGGTCTTCATCTCTGTGTGGATCACTGGGGTTTCTTGTGCCACTAGTAACTCCATGTCCCCCGACAATACACCACTCAAGGTCACACCCTCTGTCTGTGGGGAGATGGTGAAGAGAACGCAGAAACAGAACATTTTGATTTGTCTTCATCTTTTTCTTACTCAGGCTTACCAAAAGCTTTCAAATGATCTCAGAAACACACATATGAAATCCTCATATGATCCCACAAACAAATCCCTTTTTGTTATGCACGACACACAGAAAAGTAATGTATCTATGTAAATAACCCTATTTTCATGGATTAATACAGATGAAACATAGAAACGCATACATGCACAAAAAATGCTTATTTTACATATAAGCATGTTTGTGATGAAAATAACAGTATAAAAAAGCACTTTGTTTGTACATTGTGTCTGTTAAAGGTCAGTACCAACCAGCTCTAACAATAAGAATACCACTAACTCTTTATATTGTGCTTGGTTACTGACTAATTGTGAGTAAACTCTCTGCAGTTGCCAGAATAATAGAGATCTCTTTCATTCTGAATGTCTATTATTAAAGGTCACAACATATTCTTGAAGACATAAAAGGTGTGAATAAAATGCTAAAACCAGCTGTCTTATCATCATGTATGCCATGATCTGTCTCATTTTCAGTGTCTCATCAAAAGTGACGATTAAGCAGCAGAAAGTGACAAAAACAAACATATGCTAATGATCAAGATCAAAGGGATACTTGTCAAATGAATCAATGTTTCATATTCAAGCACTGATATAATAATAAATAATATTGTATTACTGTTTTTTTATTTCAAATTTATATATTTTAATGATATTACAAAAAAAGACCTTCCTGTCTCTATCTCACTGTGTGTCCTTTCATACAGTTTTAGGGATTTGTTCACAGGACATGAGGGTGAAACTAAGAGAAAATTGCTCATGGGGAGTTATGGCAGTGTGTACATCAGTGTGCAGATCAGATTTGCGCGCACACACATACACACACACACACACACACACACACACACACACACACACACACACACACTCACAGAAAGCCACTGTCACGATGTCACGAATGTTAGAATCTGTAAAGCTGAAGTTATAGACTGGCTCATGTCCTGCATAGCAATTCTTTCCTTTAAAACCCTCAGTAGGGCTCTAAGTAAACTCTCTCCCCTGTACACAGATGAACACACTGACTGTTGGACCATGGTGTGACTGCTCCAAGGGGATCACAGCAGAGGGGAGGCATTTGGGGTCAAAGACTTGGTATCTGGGATCTGGAGCAAGGACTTGGGATCACTGGTTTTAGGACTACGGGACCAAGAAACAGGGTCACCTCTAGGATGGGCGTATGGAGATCTACCTCATTGCACTCCGCATCCCCCCTCTGCTCCGACATCCTGAGAGGGGAGCTGTGAATCACCTCATCATCATCATCAGTGGACAGAGAGAAGCTCTCGCCCTCAGACTCGCTGTCACTGGGCGAGAGGGGGTGGGTTGGCGCTGACGTTGGGGCAGTACCCGCAGGGCAGGAAGGCCTGTCCACTGTAGATGAGGCCCCACTAGTGGAGTCTCCCGAGGTCTCATCTGAGTCTGTGTCTGACTCAGGGACAGGCGCAGAGCTGCGGGGCTCAGTGCGGACAGCGGCGGAAACCTCATCGAGCTTCGCGGGCTTAGCCAGCGGAGCAGGTGGCTCTACCTGTAACTGCTTGGATGGTTGATCCTGCTCCTTATCTGCTGCCTGTTCCTCTTCCTTTAGATGGTCTTTTTCTGGAAGCTTCTGTGTATCAATTGTCTGTTGGAGAGTCCTCTCAGAAGTGGAAGATGTCTATAATGAAGCATAAAGAAGCTACAATTAAGAAATAGAAGCTGTAATTAATCATTTGCATATATGACCAACACAAACGCGTCAATTATTAAGATTCATGTAGTAATTAAAATATTCATAAAAAGGTTCCAGTTATGCATTATTTTATGCAGGTTTCTTATTGTCAATCAAAAAGCTTTAAGAAGGCATATTAAGAAGACTTATTAATGCCACAGTAATGTGCTTAACACATTAGGAGGGAGACACGTCTAAGAGTTACACATGGCTAATGTTGAATACACAAGGGCATACTGCCCCTGATGGTACCACCAACGGCTCGGACTCGTAAACCTGTCATTCGGTAATGGTCAATGGAAGGATAAGACGCAGGCCAGGATGACAAGAGGTGGCTGACAGAGACAAAACCTAACAAGGGTATGAGGACACACGGGCCTGTAACCGCATGCAGATGACTAGGCTGACAAATGTTGGTAAATATTAAGTATATCAAAGGCTTCGCTGTGCTTAAGACAGCATATGCCATTATATAGTATGTGCAATCATAGCAGGTCACTATAAATGTTTCCCTTGCAGGAGTTTATGAAATACTGTTTTGCTATATTTTTCCAGAGTGAAATGCTTGGCTTTTGCTGTCCACCTTTAAGAAGACCTGATGGTGCCCTGTGGTGGGGGTGGTGGAGGCCCAGCTGCGAGCAGACTGCAGGAGAGCAGTGAGCTCTGGAGACATCTCATCAAATGTGGGCTTAGGCTGAGCATGCAGCGTACAGAGATATGCACGCACACACAGACGTGAAGGGTTAAAATGGACACGCACGCACGCACGCACGCACACGCACACACACACACACACACACACACACACACACACACACAACAAAGTTTGTTATTAATGCAGAGTGAAAAGGAAGAATCTGACAGTAATGTATTTAGTGAAGCTCTGGCTCATTGGGAAGGGTGTCTTCATTCAGGGTTATTCATAAGAGCACCAATGAATGTTGTGAAGGTCACAGTTAGAATGGGCTGTAGAAAAATCTTTTTTTTTTCCAGCACTGGAATTGTTCTCGGCAAATTTGGTTGTTATCCCTTGATGAGCTGAAGACGCAGCTCTGACAATTTTAAAATTGTTACTCTACAAAAGAAAAAATGAAAACTCTCATTATTAGTAATAAGTTATGTTATTTTATAATTTTTATGTGGAAAATAGACATGGGCAAATAGAATACTGAATGGCTCAGCATTAGATTTTAACTGGTGAACTTTTTCAAAGTGAGACATGGAGTGAGAACTGACATTTCAGAGATAAGCGCTAACGTTTCAGCTCCACAGGGACAACTCTAATTGAGATATTGCTGCCTTCCCTTTCATGACCTATGAATTCCAGATCACAAAGGTTGCCGAAAAATGGAGGTGACATCAGTAAGCCTGGATTCGGTACCCTCTTATGAACAGAGCCCTCATCATTCCACTTCAAGCAGCATAAATCTCCCCGGGAACTCAAAAGGAAAAGAACTCTGCTATCCCTTCAAACTGCCACTAAAGCCTAAGGCGTTCCGTTTGTGTGAGTGGCAGCACAAGACCTTGTAAAAAAAAAAACAAAGGTGCAATAAGAAACTAAGTAAGCTGCTCATGTATGTGTGCCAAAGCTAATTAGGTCAAAGCTGGTCCCATAACGCAGCAGACTCGGCTTTAAAAGCAAGTGTGACATCAAATTCCATGGTAAGGGATTTGTGTCTAAAACTGAATGAAAAAAAGCCAGGAAAAACTATGTAGCAAACTGATAGAACACAAAAACACATCCAAGAGCATTCACATCCATCTGCTACGAGTGCAAAGCACTGGCTTTTTGAAGTCATTCATTTATTGTGTGTATTTTCGAAAAGCCAGGCCTGCATAGCTGGAGGCCACTGGCAGGGTGGGAGGGGTGCTGGCGATGTCAACGTCGGTGTTATACTACCACTCGGGCTGTTGGGGACGTTTTGGTTAGATAGGTGCTCGGACCGTGGCTCAGGTGCAGATCCACCGGTGATTTTGCTGGAGATCTGAGGGGGGATCTCAGCGGGGACCTGAGGGGAGATCTAGGCGTAGGGGAACTCCCATCCCTCAGTGAAGGGTCTGCGAGCAGCTTTAGCTCCGTCCCCTTTCCTTCCCCGGCTTCATCACTGGAGCTGACACCCACCACCGTCCGCATTACGGCCCCAGCGGGCTCAAAAGGGGACGGGGTCCTGGCTTCCTTAATGGTGATCGCTGGTGCCGTCGCATCTCCTGCGGCCATAATGCTGGCGACCTCAAACTCAGGGGAAACTGGAATAATTTTCACAGCCACAGTGCTGGCCTGGTCCGAGACCTTCTTCTTCTCCACTGGGAAAGTAGGGGAGGGGAAGTCCCCCTCCATGGCAGTCACGGTCACAATCTTCCCCGAGGTCGTGTCATAGGACTTGCCCAGAGCGTAGTCCATATCAAGCACCTCCTCTTCCCTAGCTGCTGCGTTCTCCAGAGAGCCCTCTAGGAGCTTGACTGCTCTGTTCCCCAGGGCCTCATTGGCAGTTACAGTGTTAGTGATGCCCACTGGTTTGTAGCTGACTATGTTTTTCTTTTCAGGTACCTTAGGAGGAACCTTGTTTATAATTACCCAACCATCAGACTCCTACATACAAGATACAGAGAGGCATGTTAGGTGGCTATGGAAAAGAGGTTAGGCACACTTAAAGCCAAGACGTCAACAGCGAACATTCATGACTATTAGTATTTTTGCCATTGCCTAATAACATATTAATATCTGAAAACCAATAGAAACCCTGAGACCATCTACTTTCCACAGCATTAAACATTAAAGTCAGTAAAGCTCATTAATCCTTACAACATGCCTTTGAACCGATTAAATACATTAAGTAGACTTAAACCAGAATTCAACTGATGACTCAATAAGTCTTGTGTGCCACTAGAAAGACATACTAAGTCACGCTCTAGGACACAAACATAACTGTTCAGGTCGACAGCTGTTTTTGAGGACACCTGAAGCAGAAAATCTCCCAGCTGTGATGTTACCTACCACGTCAACCTTGCTACCCTCCACGATGTCTTGCACCTCTTGGTCTCCAGAAACCTTTTCCTCTCCAGGGGTTGTTTTTGAGTCTTCTTTACTCTGACAGAAAGAGAGCCATGACTGACATTCCATTAAGAAGTGGGTCATATATTGTGGCCCTTAACCTGTAACCATATATTGTGGCCCTTAATAGTGTGTGAGGTGCTTCACTTTAACGTTCCCATATGTATTTTTGAACAGATACTTAATAACTGTGAAGAAATTATGTAGATGTAATATTTTGTATGTTGCTCATTCACGTAAAGGCAACCACACAAACATAATTTTCAAAAAATAATAATTTCTGGTTTTAGCCATTGGGGACAGAACTAGAATTAGTTGTGATGAGTCACAACACTAAATGCATAGGCAGCATCTTCAGATACATAAATAGGGAGATAAATTAACAAGAGATCACAAAGTGAACATTAAACCGAAAACATTAAACAGAAAAGGTAACATTAAAGGTCTGCAGAGAGAGAGAGAGGGAGAAAGAGAGAGAGAGTGAGGGAGAGATAGAGAAAGAGAGTGGGAGAGATGGCGCCTCTAAATTGGCTGCATCTATGGATAACAAGATAAAAATCATTTTCTTTCTGAATTGGGTAGTGCAGCTGAAAAGCAAAGTCCCCTTGCCTCTGATCGCACTCTTTAAGGGAATCATTTGCTGCTACCTCATTTATAGCCATGCAGTAAAAATCAATGCAGCTCCATCTTCTTACGGCAAATTGTTCAGTTCTCATATGTGAGGCTCCGCCTCCATCCATTCACTGCCAGGTGGAGGATCTCTATTTCTTTCTTAAAATGAGCCTCCATCATTTCCCTGGCATCTGTCAGCTGCTGCTGTCACAGCACTAATGTCTAAAGTTTAAGCGTGTTGTGCATAATTCAACCTTGGTGAGAGTAATCCAACAACCAGGATGTCATCCTGAGAACATTCTAGAAGTAATTCATTTGTCTGACTCAAAACGGGCCTATCAAATAAGAATTCTAAATGTCTCTGAACACCAATTGCACGTCTAGCTGAGTGGTGGGGGTCAGTAACACGCTTACATCCTCAGGCACTAAGGGTTCAATCATCGGGGCCTCGTCCAGTCGTGGGGAGCGTAAAGGGGACGACGAAAGACGTTTCTCCCACTCCGTCAGACCCGCCCGGTCGCCACCACCCTCAAGGAAAGTCCTCTTCAGCTCGCTAATGTTGGTCTGGTGCTTGAGCAGTTCCTCGGGCGTTTTATCCACTTCCTGGCAGAACGTTAAAAAACAACAAACAAACAAAAATAGTTCTAATCAGAAGAAGAAAAATGTAAGAAGAAAGATGTGCCCTCAACACCAGAAACAGGAAAATTAAACTTGTATGTCTTAAAAAGAAGCGTACAAGCTTACAGAGAAGCAGTTCAGTCTAAATGGGCATCACATGACTTTCCTAGGCTTGGTAATATCCATGATTAAGAAACATAACACTGTCTGTTCTCTCCAAATGATAGTGGCTCCTCTACGACTGCTGTGCTCTGCCATTAGGGGAGAGGACAAGCCTTCTTCTGCATCAGCATGCGGCACACTGACTGCAAACCTCCACTGGTTGCTTGTTCCATTAGTCACAGCAGTGCGACGCCAGACACAGTCAGGCACATTTCAGCTCGCAGCACTGTGCACAAACGCCATTAAAGGGGAAACGCGGCGGTTAGGCGGACAAACAGTGCGAGCGCACACAGAGGGCTTGGTTTGGAAAGGTCTGCGGAGGTCAGACCCACTCTCCATGCTGCCACACACCTGCCAGACATGTTACGTCTCGCTGGATTTCTGCCGTTAATCTAACGTCCATGCTCTACTCTCCATTTCCTTACCAACCTCCAGCATCAGCTTACTGTGCCTGAGGAACACATCCCCTCCTCTTACACGCCTCAGAAAGCTGGGCTGGGGAGAGAGACACGTCCACTTACTCACCACGAAAGCCTTTGACAGCCGTGAATGATAAGCCATGTGAGGTGGCTGCAGTTATAGGCTCTCAAATAACATACAGCTGCTGGAAGGGGAGGCTATATACACATTCAAATTTCGAACATGTTCACTGCCCATGCACAATGAGCACTGTGAATTACACCGTGAGTAAAGCCGTGGGCCAACCTGTGGAGCATTCTCACCTGGTTCTTTATTTCAGACTCATCGTCCTGGTCCGACTGCAGACACCAGACACAAAATACAATATTGTCATAATTGCTGAAACATATTACAAACCATGTAGCAAATAATGTGCAAATAAAAACAAGATGAGTTATTTAGAAAAATAAATAAGCAAACAAACAAATAAAATACAGAATGGTCCAGAGCATTGAGAGACATTCTAACATGATCATCATGGCTGACAGTGGCTGACTAAATTTCCAATTTCCAAATGTTCTGTGCTCATGCTTTAATACGGGGGTGGTTTTGACACTTTGGGGGTGGACTCAATAAACAAATGCTATTGGGTGATGGCTCCTGGTTTTGTGACTGACTGCAGACTATGAAATAATTTTGAGAAATAATTTACACATCAAGACAGATCAAGTTGTCTCCATGAGTTGTCTTTGGTTTTGTGTGCTCAATCACAAAAAAGCACGAGTCATCAACCAATAGTATTCACTGATAGAAATGGCCATGAACCTGCCCCCAAACTGTCAAAACCACATGGGTATTAAAACTCAAGCTCACTGCAGCAGAAGGTAATGTACATGTTGTGTGAGGACAACTATTACATTGAGAAGGAAAAACACATTCGAGAATGAAAAAGACAATTTGAGCATATTATGATTAATGTGCATGAGCTCATGAACTTAACATTTGAATTATGTAAGTGATATATGTACAAGTGATTCGCATATATGAAATGTAAAAATTTGCAGGTTTATGTTTCACCGTGTGCCTTAGTGCTCTCTAATTTTGACATTAACATGACACCATAGAAACGCTGTCTTGATTTTGTGCTTTTACTGAAAATGCTCTGAAACATTTGTTGAACCTTTGCTGAAAGCCAGTTAGGTATGTTCAGTGCCCAGCAAGATTCTGTTATCTGCAGTTGGATTTAAAGAATCGCATGGATCTCTTTCCAAAGCAAACTTATGGATAGCTGGCATGGGTCCTGTGTTTCACTATTAATTTTTGGAGACAGCCAAGAAAACCTTACAAATGAATTAATCTAGAGACAGATGAGTAATCTAGAGAGAGAGAGAGGGGATTTTTGGAGACAAACATTGCTGCTTGGTATAATGGTTGGCTGAATTTCCACTGTTTGTCAAACCAAGAATAGTGATGCATCTCTATTTAATTATTATGCTAGAAATGTGCTAATATTTCTTTGCTAATAATAAAATTCAGTGACTATAAAGCAAACATGCTGAATCTACACAAAATGTACATTATGGTTTGCAATACCCTATATAAACATACTTCATGCACAGATTTAAATGAGATGTAAAAAACACAACAATAAATAAAGTGAAACAAAAAAACCCACAATACACATAATATAGTGGATCTAGATTACAAACCTCAGTAGCTGTCAGTTCACCATCGACAGCAGTGTCTGTCAAATCAGTCTATTATGTGCAACAAATGTACATCCATTTGAAAGCATGAAAAGAGAAATAAGCAAACCTATTATTTAACTAATATTTGTTATAATTATGTCCCTCTTCCGTGTTTGCATCAGGCAGGTTCAGATAATGACAATCTGATATCATAAAAATTGAGATTATGAGGTAAAAGGCATTACCTCAGTATTTAAATCAATAAACTACAAAGGAGTGCAATTAAAGATGACTCACAACAACTTAACAGCCATTCACCAAATTGCTTCAAAACATGAAATGCATATGAAATAGGTAGGTGTGCTACTAGATGTAAAAACCTCTGACCACGGACGTAATTTGGGGGGGGGGAGACATGTCCCCCCCACTTTTTCAAAAGCCGGTTTTGGTCCTTCCCAGTTTTTACGGTTAAAATTAAATATTTAAATAGCGATGAATCCATGCCTCTGACACAGTAATACTGCATAATAACATTGCTCTCCATGTCAATTGGAAAAATAGCCAGAATGAACCATACAACTAGATAAACATTCTGAGTCAATGCAGATCACCAGTCATTTCCACCAACACTGATGTTCATTTTTAAACTAGAATATGAACAAATAAACCAAATGAAATATACAACATGTTTTTAATGTTTTTAAAAACATTTAAAGCAACCAAACCAAACCTTTCTCCCACATTCGACAACCTACCCACTTCAAAATTATTGGTGAAAGGAGCTCTGGTCACCCATCACTGAGGAGAGAACGATCATGCCAGGGAGTGGGTGAGACTGAAGGGAAAAGAGCCACTAAGCTAAGCTAATGTCACATTTGTGTTGAGAGAGCCGTTGTTCTCCCTTCTCAGAGTCTCTTTCTCCTTGGTCGGTATCTAAGAGGAGGTCTTGGGTCTAAGAGGGGTTGACAGTTTCTCTCTTTCCCAGGCTATTCAAGAAGCTGACTATACCTTTATGAGTGACGCAGAGAGGGACAGAGGGAGCGGGAAAAGGGAGTGGTGGAGCGTGAAAGAGAAGGACAAGCAGGCCTAGAAGATATACCTCTTCTGCCTCGGTAGGTCATGAAAGAGACTAAACGCGACAGAGCTCAGCTGTACCATAGTGATGTGCATCACAAAAACATTGCAGTTTTAAAAATTTGAAATTCAGATACGTTGGACGATCAGATGATTATAGAAATAGCTGTGTTAAGAAAAGTTGTCAGTGAAATATATTTTCAAGTGAAGTCACTAGAGTTAAAACAGCAACACTAAATGAAAATCTGAAATTAATAAAATTAATACAAATATATTATGCAACTTGAACTTAATCTTAATATTGCTCCTGTTTGCCTTGGGGCTCTTTTCCCTTCAGTCTCTAGTAAGTGAAATGTTTGGTGTACTGGACTGGGAAAGGCAGCTGACATTTGATTTCAAGAAAATCAAGAAAAGTGTGCATGAATATTCCCAGAAAAACTCCATGACTGCTTTAGTAACATGTTTTGGGTCACTGTCCAATAACACAATCGTGAGTCATTCCACTGAGTTTTTTAGCCATTTAGTTGGATGTGAAAAGACGCTTCTGTTCACTTCAGAACTGATCCTGCTGCTACCACTGGCAGACATATCACCACAAAAGCCGAGCGAGTGTATTCTGACAACGTTCCCTCCTGCCAGTGTTACACTGGTCCGTAGTCGAGGTCTGCTTGGATCTTGGGAACTTCCTTCTCCTCACTCTTGCTGCCATTGTGGTAAAATCTTTGTCGAAGAGATCTACACATATTTTCTATGTACTTTGATTTTTTTGTCCTGTGCACGATCACCCACCCCCTGGCATTATCGTTCTCATGGCAACACCTTGTTGTGTTCTGCATTGTTTGTTTTTTTATTTCACGTGCTTTCTGTTTTCTTACTGGGTTTGATTTTGTTAGATCTGCCCCCTTTCCTATTTCAATGTCTTATTGGTTTCACCTATATTTTGTTAACATTTGCTGTATTTTCTTTGGTTGGGCACTGCTATTTGTGGGTCTATGTTGCAATCTCATGTGCCATCTCTGTCTGTGTATCAAGCCTTCCGTAGTATTCTTTATTATTCTAGACTCCTGTTAATGTTGTATCAGTTATTAGCCTTGCGCTACTTATTTGTTAGATCTCTTGTTTCCTGGTTTGGTTTTTGTTTCAGTTGATGTCATATGTGATCTAGCTCAGTGTATGTTATTTATTTAATTAAAGATCTATGTTTAATGAAATCACCTATGCACTTGTGTCCGCCTCAGCCCGGTCTACATTACAACTTTGAGTCCATGCTAGTGTATTTGTCTTTTTGATCGTTGGAATATCTACTTTTCTTCAATGTTGAAAGTGTTATTGTTATCTACTACTGTGGTCTTCTGAGGTCTGCCAATGGCGGTGCATTCTTGCCTCTTTACAAAATATCCCACAGTTGGTACTGACTAAATGCGGTAATTGGTAATGTTCGTAATGTTTTGGCTATGTCTGTGATTGATTTATACATTTTCAGGATCAAGATGGACTTTAGTGCTACTGACACTTCTTTGGTTCTCATGTAGCGTCAGACTAGTACCAGATATAAAGGCCACATCTAGAATCAGCTCTACGTTTTTCTTTTTTAGATCTATTGTGTATGAACTAATTATGCAGTGGCATAAAGCCCAATTATCCAATGACGTCTTATGCCTTGAAACAGATGTACAATGATGGAAAGGGCTGTTTCAAGCAGCATGCTGCAGATAGCTGACATTCATCAACACTAATCTAAACATCAGTTTCATTTCCAATCCACTCATTTCAAAAAAGCTTTATTCTTATCTTAAATGTAGTGTAAATATCTAAACTGTATCATCTAGAGATTATTGTAAGAATATAAGATTATAGCATTTATTTCTAGATGTGTTTTAATTAAAGCAATTCTCTTAAGTAAAATGATGTAACTTTATTGGTAGTGTCATGATAAAGCCCCGGACCCCCCCCCCCCCCCACCCCCCCCCCCCCCCCCCCCCCACACACACCCCTCTGGGCGTGTGTTTGTGTCGTCTACGTCTAGTTTTGTCCTATGTGTATTTCCGTGAGACATTTAGATGTTCATCAGTCTCACCTGTGGCTCGTCTCGTGATCATTCAGCGCTCTTGTTGTTCGTCTATTTAATGTGCGTTTGCGAAGTGTCCCGTGATCATCTCTGTCTGAGTCTGCTACGTACGTGTTGAATGTTATTGTTGTGCACTTTAGTGCTATATGTGGCATATGATAATAAACCTCCGTCTGCAACTCATCTCCGCATCCTTGAGCCTCTCGCCCACGTTACAGGTAGATAAATGTTTGTGTCTATATATCTACACAAATTATCTGTCAATATGGCAAGATAATTTTACTTAAGAAAATAACAAAAGCACATTTAAATAATCTTATAATACTCCTTCAACAATCTCTAAATGAGAAATATTATTTACAATAGATTTAAGATATTTTCTCTCACTAAAGATTATATTTTTATAAATTGTTATAGGTCAGAACCAACAGAACAACAATTGTGTCATTCTTCAGTTACTTACAGACAGAACAGTCTACACAGTACTTAACCAGTACATCAAACCATACTTTTAGCTTTTAGCTAATACTCAGTGTAAGGTCACATACCCTAGTGTCCTGTCGAACAGGAGTTGGTGGACTTGGCAGGGACACTTCTGTAAGCTTTGTTGTCTCGTCCTCCTCTTCCACAACAACAACGTTTTCTACGAGCACGACTCCTTCCTCCACTGGTTTTTCTTCCGGCCTCTTCTCAGGCGTAACTGTGGTGATGAGGTCACTCATGGCAATGCCTTTTGCTGTTCCGTACAATGCTGTGCCCATTTCTGACACACGTACACACAGACACCCACACACACACAGACACCCACACACACACACACATGCACGCAGACAGACAGAGCGTCATTCACAGATGTGTGGCTTTCATTCTCTGCTTAACGATTGCGATATATATGTAAGGTTGAAGCTTGGAGGCTGATGCCACTGCTTTGCATTAGCACAGCTGTACGACATTCATTTGCAAACCTACAGGGTTTAAAAGAATTGCATCAAAGCAAGGGTAAATTAACACAAAAACACACACATCCAAAACCCTAGCTCCATTATTATTTCCAGATATTAGCCTTGATCACTGACGAGAATCAAAAGCAATATCTCAGGGTCACACAATAATCAATATCTATTGTGTAATTACTGAAATAGGGAGCTGAGTCAAAAGCTATATATGATATAGAATGTTTTTCAACTGCAGAAATGAAACCCTGTGAGTATTTAATCTAAAACTGACCAGCGTTCAAGTCTCCATTTAGGACTTGTGTGGATTGTGTCACAATTCCACCCTTCACTGTCATGGCATCTGTGACTGTTAGCACCATGTGTCCTGCTTGCTTTGTTTTCTGTCTTGTTACCATAGTGATATTTGCCATGTAGTTTTGCTTTGGTCCCTGTCTTCACCCCTGAGTTGTCGTGTGTTTCCCCTGCCTTCTTTCTGGTGTTTCTTCTTTCTGCTTTAGTTCCCTGTTCTGTTTTCAACTGTGTCCTCTTTGTTTTTGATTCACCTGTATATTTATACCCATATATATTTCTGTGTTGTCAGTCATAGCATTTCCTGTGTGCACTGGTAGTGCTGTTGTGGTTCTTTAAGCACTGTATTTATGTATCACTTTATTCTTGGTTTGTATTATGATTTCTGATTATGCCTCTTTGTCGCTGAGCTTTTCAAGTATACACTGTTTAACAGATAAGTATTTTGGATTAGTCCCTAAGATGTGTTCTAATTAAGATGCGTTCCCACAAATGTCTTCTATCTCACTTCAGGGCATTACAGTTTTGGGTCAGTTTTTACATGACTTCTAATAGCTAATTATGCGATCATACTTTTGAACCAACAAAGAACACATCATTAATTTTTTTCTGTGGTCATAGAAATGACATCTAAATGTCAGATATTTGCTTTAAATTTAAATTACAACTTTCAGTTTTCAGTAAAAAAAAAACATTTCAGCTTTCAGTTTTAGTTACCGGTATTTTGAATTTTAAAGATCTAAGTATGTATGTAATTGATTAATAGTTTGTTTTTTATACTATCCCATTTTGGTGCCAGAATGAAAACAAAAATCATACTGCTGTATGTTGGTAATGTATTCATAGATCATGTGAGGATAGGTTCATGATTGATTACAATATGCCATCAAATTAGGACACTAAAATGTTTCTAAAATGTAAATGTGCCATATTTGTCAATTGTGATTTTTTTTTCACCCCAATCGAAATTTGTCTTCTGCTTTTTACCCATCCGTGCAGTTAGAACATACATACACACACTAGTGATTACTAGGAGGCTGTGGTGCACACATGCCCAGAGCGGTGGGCAGCCCTAGCCCGGCACCTGGGAAGCAGTTGGGGTTAGATGCCTTGCTCAAGGGCACCTCAGTCATGGCCTCAGGCTTGGGAATCGAACCCACGACCCTCCAGTCACAAGACCAGTTCCCTACCACCAGGCCATGACTGCCCCAATATTTGATACTTCTATATCAAAAAGTACGTATTTCCTAATGACTTTCTTACCTGAAAATCTCAGCTTATGTAAACATGCTAAATTATCATATTTAATAATATTTTAATAATCAACCAATGAATATGCTTCTTCCGGGTTTGTTTTAAGCATTGCTTCCATTCACTTTGTAGAGCCTGCCAACATACAACACTGTTAATCCAGAACTCTCAGTTACAAATGTGTTATCAATGGAGACATTGCAATTTACTCACTTTTTAATCAGTATGTTTTATATGCATGTTCTTTATTTTACTACGTTTATTTAACTCATTTATTTTAACTCCTCGTTTATTTTAACTCCTCTAATTGAACACAGTTCTGTTCACAGTTGGGACAGTTCTGAGATTTCTTTGCTTCTTTTCCTGAGGCACCTTGTACTCCCTGTATGAGGATGTCAGGGGTGCCGCCCCTGACTCCTCTCTTGTGCTTGTGTGTGTGTGTGTGTGTGTGTATCAGTGTTATTCATTTATGTATGTGTGTGTTTGTGTCAGTGTTATTCATTTATGTTTGTGTGCGTATGTCAGTTATTCATTTATGTGTGTCTGTGTGTGTGTCAGTGTTATTCATCTATGTGTTTTTAATTGTGCGTGTCAGTGTTATTCATTTATGTGTGTTTCTGTGTGTGTATGTCAGTGTTATTCATTTATGTGTTTGGGTACGTATGTCAGTGTTATTCATTATGTGTGTTTGTATGTCAGTGTTATTCATTTATGTGTGTTTGTGTACGTATGTCAGTGTTATTCATTATGTGTGTTTGTATGTCAGTGTTATTCATTTATGTGTGTTTGTGTGTGGATGTCAGTGTTATTCATTTATGTGTGTTTGTGTGCATATGTCAGTATTATTCATGTATGTGTGTATGTCAGTGTTATTCATTTATGTGTTTTTGTGTGTGTGTATGTCAGTGTTATTCATTTATGTGTGTCTGTATGTCAATGTTATTCATTTATGTGTGTTTGTGTGTGCGTATGTCAGTTATTCATTTATGTGTGTCTCTATGTCAGTGTTATTCATTTATGTGTGTCTGTGTGTGTGTGTCAGTGTTATTAATTTGTGTGTTTGTATGTCAGGGTTATTCATTTATGTGTGTGTGTGTGTGTGTGTTTATGTGTGCATATGTCAGTGTTATTAATTTATGTGTGTCTGTCTGTGTGTGTCAGTGTTATTCATTTACAGTGGGGAAAATAAGTATTTAGTCAGTCACCAATTGTGCAAGTTCTCCCACTTAAAAAGATGAGAGAGGCCGGTAATTGACATCATAGGTAGACCTCAACTATGAGAGACAAAATGTGAAAAAATTTTTTGAGAAAATCATTTTGTCTGACTTTTAAAGAATTTATTTGCAAATAATGGTGGAAAATAAGTATTTGGTCAATAACAAAAGTTCATCTCAATACTTTGTTGTATATCCTCTGTTGGCAATGACAGAGGTCAAACGTTTTCTGTAAGTCTTCACAAGGTTGGCACACACTGTTGCTGGTATGTTGGCCCATTCCTCCATGCAGATCTCCTCACGTTTCATCTTCATTGCCCTTGCTGATGGAAGGAGGTTTGCACCCAAAATCTCACAATACATGGCCCCATTCATTCTTTCATGTACACGGACCAGTCGTCCTGGTCCCTTTGCAGAGAAACAGCCCCAAAGCATGATGTTGCCACCCCCATGCTTGACAGTTGGTATGGTGTTCTTTGGATGCAACTCAGCATTCACTGTCCTCCAAACACGACGAGTTGTGTTTTTACCAAATAGTTCTACTTTGGTTTCATCTGACCATATGACATTCTCCCAATACTCTTCTGGAACATCCAAATGCTCTCTAGCAAACTTCAGACGTGCCTGGCTTAAGCAGGGGGACACGTCTGGCACTGCAAGATCTGAGTCCCTGGCGTCGTAGTGTGTTGCTGATGGTAGCCTTTGTAACGTTGGTCCCAGCTTTCTTCAGGTCATTCACTAGATCCCCCCTTGTGGTTCTGGGATTTTTCCTCACCGTTCTTGTGATAATTTTGACCCCACGGGCTGAGATCTTGCGTGGAGCCCCAGATCAAGGGAGATTAGTAGTGGTCTTGTAGGTCTTCCATTTTCTGATTATTGCTCCCACAGTAGATTTCTTCACACCAAGCTGCTTGCCTATTGCAGATTCAGTCTTCCCAGCCTACAATTCGGTTTCTGGTGTCCTCCGACAGCTCTTTCGTCTTCACCATAGTGGAGTTTGGAGTGTGACTGTTTGAGGTTGTGGGCAGGTGTCTTTTATACTGTTAACGACTTCAAACAGGTGCCATTAATACAGGTAATGAGTGGGGGAAAGAGGAGCCTCTTAAAAAAGAAGTTACAGGTCTGTGACAGCCAGAAATCTTGCTTGTTTGTAGGTGACCAAATACTTATTTTCCACCATTATTTGCAAATAAATTCTTTAAAAGTCAGACAAAATGATTTTCTCAATTTTTTTTCACATTTTGTCTTTCATAGTTGAGGTCTACCTATGATGTCAATTACAGGCCTCTCTCATCTGTTTAAGTGGGAGAACTTGCACAATTGGTTACTGACTAAATATTTACTTTCCCCACTGTATGTGTTTGTGCGTATGTCAGTGTTATTCATTTATGTTTTTGTGTGTGTATGTCAGTGTTATTCATTTATGTGTGTAAGTCAGTGTTATTAATTTACGTGTGTTTGTGTCTGTGTCAGTGTTATTCATTCATGAATGAATGAATGTTTCAATTTATATAACGCCTTATCTAGATACCCAAGGCGCTTTACAATTGTTAACACAGCTATGTTACAGACAACCAATCACACACCGGCGAGAAGCGGCAGCCAATTGCGCACAGCGTACTCTCTACCGGGATCCACAGCCACCTGGGGGACTGAATGGGGTGCAGGAAGGGGAGAGAGGACAGACCCTAGAGACAGAGCACCATCCACCACTGGGCACACAAGCACACACACATTCATGCACACACACTCAGACAACAACTTGTTTTTATTGAACAGAGACACAGACACACACTCAGGGAGAGACACAGACTCAGGGAGAATTTTGTCTGGGACTGCCAATTTACCTAACCTCCATGTTTTTGGACTGTGGGAGGAAACCGGAGATCCTGGAGGAAACCCACGCAGACATGGGGAGAACATGGAAACTCCACTCAGATAGGGACTTGAACCCAAGACCCCAGTGCTGAGAGGCAAACGTGCTAACCACCAAGCCACCATGCTGCCCATGTATTTGTGTGCGTATGTCAGTGTTATTCATTTATGTGTGTTTGTGTGTATGTATGTCAGTGTCCCAGCCATACCCCAGTTCACGCGCAGACGCTGTCTTGCAGGTTTGTTGGTGTTTTATTTGAACAAAACATAATATATAAAATTAACAACAACTCAAATACAAAAAAAAAAAACAAAAGACAAAAATGGCTCCAACAGTCAGTGTTATTCATTTATGTGTGTTTGTGTGTGTGTGTATGTCAGTGTTATTCATTTATGTGTGTCTGTGTGTGTATGTCAGTGTTATTCATTTATGTGTGTTTGTGTGCGTATGTCAGTGTCATTCATTTGTGTGTTTGTGTGTGTGTATGTCAGTGTTATTCATTTATGTGTGTGTGTGTGTGTGTGTGTGTGTGTGTTTATGTGTGCATATGTCAGTGTTATTCATTTGTGTTTGTGTGTGCGTATGTCAGTGTTATTCATGTATGTGTGTTTGTGTGTGTGTATGTCAGTGTTATTCATGTATGTGTGTATGTCAGTGTTATTCATTCATGTGTTTGTGTGTGTATGTCAGTGTTATTCTTTTATGTGTGTTTGTGTGTATGTATGTCAGTGTTATTCATTTATGTGGGTCTGTGTGTGTGTGTGTCAGTGTTATTCATTTATGTGTTTGTGTGTGCGTATGTCAGTGTTATTCATTTATGTGTGTTTGTGTGTGTATGTCAGTGTTATTCATTTATGTGTGTTTGTGTGTGTGTCAGTGTTATTCATGTATGTGTGTATGTCAGTGTTATTCATTCATGTGTTTGTGTGCGTATGTCAGTGTTATTCTTTTATGTGTGTTTGTGTGTATGTATGTCAGTGTTATTCATTTATGTGTGTCTGTGTGTGTATGTCAGTGTTATTCATTTATGTGTGTGTGTGTGTGTTTATATGTGCATATGTCAGTGTTATTCATTTGTGTTTGTGTGCGTATGTCAGTGTTATTCATTTATGTGTGTTTGTGTGTGTGTCAGTGTTATTCATTTATGTGTGTGTGTGTGTATGTCAGTGTTATTCATGTATGTGTGTTTGTGTGTGTGTATGTCAGTGTTATTCATTTATGTGTGTTTGTGTGTGTGTATGTCAGTGTTAATAATTTATGTGTGTTTCTGTGTGTTTGTCAGTGTTATTCATTTATGTGTGTTTCTGTGTGTGTGTCAGTGTTATTCATTTATGTGTGTCTGTGTGTGTATGTCAGTATTATTCATTTATGTGTGTTTGTGTGTGCGTATGTCAGTGTTATTCATGTATGTGTGTTTGTGTGTGTATATGTCAGTGTTATTCATGTATGTGTGTTTGTGTGCGTATGTCAGTGTTATTCATGTATGTGTGTGTGTATGTCAGTGTTATTCATGTATGTGTGTTTGTGTGCGTATGTCAGTGTTATTCATGTATGTGTGTGTGTGTGTGTATGTATGTCAGTGTTATTCATGTATGTGTGTGTGTGTGTGTGTGTGTGTGTGTGTGTGTGTGTATGTCAGTGTTATTCATGTATGTGTGTTTGTGTGTGTCAGTGTTATTCATGTATGTGTGTTTGTGTGTGTCAGTGTTATTCATGTATGTGTGTCTGTGTGTGTATGTCAGTATTATTCATTTATGTGTGTTTGTGTGTGCGTATGTCAGTGTTATTCATGTATGTGTGTTTGTGTGTGTATATGTCAGTGTTATTCATGTATGTGTGTTTGTGTGCGTATGTCAGTGTTATTCATGTATGTGTGTGTGTATGTCAGTGTTATTCATGTATGTGTGTTTGTGTGCGTATGTCAGTGTTATTCATGTATGTGTGTGTGTGTGTGTATGTATGTCAGTGTTATTCATGTATGTGTGTGTGTGTGTGTGTGTGTGTGTGTGTGTGTGTGTGTATGTCAGTGTTATTCATGTATGTGTGTTTGTGTGTGTCAGTGTTATTCATGTATGTGTGTTTGTGTGTGTCAGTGTTATTCATGTATGTGTGTGTGTGTGTGTATGTCAGTGTTATTCATGTATGTGTGTTTGTGTGTGTGTATGTCAGTGTTAACCGTCCCACCTGTTGCTTGCCTCAACTACATTATGTGTTGTATGCGTGTCTTGTTAATGTTGGAGGATTTAAGTGTGTCTGCGTCTCATGTTCATAGTCAGACGAAGTCCTGTGTGCTGTGTTACGTTTTGTGTTCTATGTTTAAATAAACATACTAAAAGTGAAACTATGCCTTAGCACATAGCTTTTACCCTTACATCATCACCAAGGGAATGTAAGACCCGTTTATATGTTTCAATGACTGAATGACTTCTACTCACACTGGTGAAAGGAATATGTTTTAAGATGCTGTTTCACCTTCTATAATAGTTTAATTTATGTACCCTGTCCACATTTTGAACAGATTTAGCTGAACTCAAGGAAAGGGTACAGTCATCTTCATTTAGATTAAATAATCATAAATCCAAAAAGACAATCTACCCATAAAACACTCAGTGCCTCAGTGAGGCCAGTGACTGCAGATGTTTTTTGTCCTAATGTAACGGTAATGGTAAGGTGTCAAACTCCATATTTTTCGTATGTCATAAATAAAAATGTTAAGAAGAAGAGAAGAAGAACAAGAAGAAGAAGGAAAAAGCGAGGGAATCTACAGATAGCAGTGAGCAGACACATGCTACGCTAGCAGCTCAGTCAGTCAGGAGCATGCAGAGCTGGCCTGATGATCAGTACAGGAAGGCTAGTCTGAGGATTTGAGCACCTGCCCAAGTACAAAAGAGAAATGAAGAATGAGCAGGGCAGAACTGAGAGATAATGAGGATAATGGTGCTTCTATAACCTTTCAACCCATCAAGCTTTTAGGGCCAGGGAGATTGTAGGCACACATGTATCTACCTGTTGGTTTAGTGCCATTCAAAGCGATAAGTGGTTTAGATCCTGGGATTACAGTCGGTGTGTTTTGGAAGACACTCCGTTGAGCTGAGGAGATTGATAGAGAGTCAATACCACAGTTACTGGCATCTTACGCAACTTCTAAACGTAGCCTTGTTTACCAAACTCTTTATCCCATCAGTTGCTATGTCTGAAGTCTATTCCGATAAATGATGGCTAAATGGGAAACAAAAGAAAACAATACAAAACAACACACAAAACCCCCAAACCAAGAACAAGGACAACACCAAAAGGCTTCTTGCATACACAAACGTTTTTTGGCTGTATAACTACTGCATGTAGTCAAAATGTTTGCACATGCTTGGACGTCTCAATAAAGGTTAATAGTACAGAAATTTAATTTAACTTACATGCTCCTCACACATGTTCCTAATCTCCCTTTTCTGTTATGTAACATAAGGAATGACAAAGCGAGATCTGCAGTTACAGAGAAAGAGGAAGTTTAACCACTGCCTGCCAATATAGAGGAACTAATTAAGGAGGAAGCAGACAAGTACATCCTCACAGGTTTCTTTGGTACAAATGCTGACCATGAAAAATGAATCAAGAATATGGCATTTTCTGTGATCTAATGAGTAAGTCAATATTCTGCTCTGGCAATTAAATCATTACCCATGTCCAATGAGTGTTCTCTTCACTGAATCCAAGAGCCATCATATCAAAAATGCATTAACATTCAACACAACTCCTTTCAGCCCACAAATGGAACAGTCTACACCAGATCACGTCAAAAAGGTAGTTTACTTCTGATAAGTTCTTGGGGTTGCAAAAATAATAATAATTATATGGGAAAAGACAGAAAACAAAAAGTGTCTGTGCTGTTGGAATTTGAGCTCACAAAACTGTCTATGAAAACAGTAGGCGGAAAATTCTAAAGTGGCAATTCTCTCTCTTGCTCTTGTTAAGGAGTTTTAGAAAAATATATAAAATACATTTTGGCACATAATAAACCACAGGCTCATCAAGGGTGCCAGCCTCTGTAGTAAAAAGCACTTCTCAGTAGAGAAATCATAGAGCGCACTGTAGAATGGAGGACGTTAATGGTCTGGCAGCAGCTGATTAAACAGTGAGAGGAAAGTTGAGTTGAGGCTGTGTTGGATGAAAAGACGCGAACACAATGCATAACAATGACACAAACTCTTGGCTGGCTGACATGCTGGCACTAGTCTAAGGAAACAGCTTGAACACCTAATGCATGTTAGCTCTTGGTTGGCAAGATTTATGGCAAAAACAATGACATAAACAACCAAATCATGGTCATGGAGAATATTAATGTCAATAAAGCATTAAGTGTTATGGATAAACCCAGAGATAACATCATTACTTTTTACCAACTGATGTTCGTGTGTCAATTACTTATGCTAACATCATTATAAATGGAACTGGTAAGCAGCCATTGCCAGTGGTCTCTCCTTATGAAGCTTTAAATAATAATTAATAACTAAATCATGTAAAAAATAAGTAAATCAGCTTTGAATACATTGTGCACACTACCTGACTAATGCTATGTGCTTAGCTAATCTTTGACCTTTAAATTAGGGATGCAAAATGTTATAATACGTTAATTTAGAAAGAGATCAAATAATCCACACCATTTGGGTCCAGCAGTGTGTTAACTGTAGAAAAATGAAGCCTTCTCTGGTCTAAACACATTTCTACACCACGCTGTTCAACAATCAGTACTCTGATGAATCACAGCAGTTTCCACTGAGTGCTGTGAACTAGCTGATCCAACTTAAATTTTCTCTCATAGAACTCCTACAACAGGGCACTGAACAAATGCGTCATACAGCTGATAGAATACATGGAACATGCGCCGTCTCTGTCAATCACAATGAGACAAATACAATCGCCATAATTTCCCTATAACTGTATAACTGTACATATTTTCTTTGAATACGATTATTTTCTAGTGTTATTTGATAATTAACTTTTAACCATATTTCACAAAGGATAGACAAAAGGATTTTCGAAAGGAATGGAAACCTGAACCAACCTCCATCTAGACTGCGTGACATTGTGTAGCGTTTGCTGGTGGAACGCTCAAAGTACGGAGCTGGTCGCACAATCTGTGAACTGGCCCGTCGGGTTTGAACCTGGGTTCGGCCACTGTACCGGAACTTGGAACCGAGCGTCAGGAACTTCTTAGGAGGAGTTTCTGGAGACACCAACCTGGTGAATTATATTATATATTTGAGTTGCTGCTTGGCATGAATTTGGGACCTGAATTGAGTTTCACACACACACACACACACACACACACACACACACACACACACACACACACACACACACACACACACACACACACACACACAGAGTGAGAAGGTCATCACTCTTCTGCAGTAGTTCTCACCTGAAGAAAGTGTGGTGCTCCACACAAACCTTCCAGAGTCTCTTCGCTGCTCTGTGGTTGGCCAGTTTAAAGCCGATTGTGCTTTCAAACTGTTCAAACTAGGCAGTGAGAGCACAAACATAATATATCTCTACGTTTAGTGACATGACATGCTAAAGGTCACCCAAATTGACAGTAAAATCCACCTTAGAACATGTTTTACCTCTCCGGGTCGAATTTTGATGTAGAAGTTATTCCTCTTGTAGGAGATCTTGAGGACTTTGGGCCAAGCAAACCTGTTGATACGCAGGCGGTCACGGTAGATGAGGAGGCCAGAGGAACACACTCCCAGCATAATTTCCACCCCTTCTGAATCCTGGGAAATGATTGAATAAACAAACCTGGGCCATCAGTGCATAACCAATTAAACCACAATCACTGGACATACAACTGGAATGAGGTTTTCTGAGTGGCTCTAGGCAAATACTTCGGATGTAATAACTGGTGGTAGCCAAAAACCTCTGCTTATGTATCAAGCCTGACAGAAACCTCTTTATTGATGGCTTATTAAAATACAAAAAGTCTTCCTTTTCATTTTCAAATAAATAAATAAATAAAATAATGTAATTGCACTAACACCAAGTTGAATGTCCAAATGTGAGGAAAATTGAAAGTGGAACCATTGTCGAGCAGCCCATGAGGTAATAATACCCCTGAGAGAGAAAAAAGCCCTACATATTCACCAGGCAATTTAGAGCCTAATGTCCTTCCTTCCTGGGCCACGCAAATGTCAGTGGTCAGTCGCATCTGCTGTGAGGCTCTCCTGCCTTCTGCATTAGCCCTGCATGCAAACCTCCTGGCAGGTCTGTTTCACAGAACACTGAAAAACACTAACAACTAACTCTCTGATATGGTTGGTTCCTGCAACATGTCCACTTGAGACATTTCTCTGGACAATCAGAATCTGATGTAATACAAAGAAAGCCTTTCCAGGATGGATACTTCTTTTTTAGGTCTGTGCTAAACCTTGTTTCTCTCCACAGAATTCAGTTTCTTCTAGTGGAAACAAACACCTGTGCTAAATTATTATGCTATTACAAATGAAACTGTTACACACATTAAAAATTACACATTACAACAGTAATTCAGGAAGGATTAATGGGGAAGATAATGGATGTTGCCTGCAATTACTGTTGGATGGGACTAATGCTACACACTTGGATAACACACTTGGATGGAACTAATACTACCACTGAACGTGATGTCTAACATAATGATGGCTCCCATTCTAAAATATTTCCAAACTGATGAGTGATTCACAAAGTTGCTAGAAATGTAAGCTTAGCATCCTAGGAAATGGGACCTTAGCATCCTGGGATTGCTCTGTGTGTTTTGGACAGGGAGGTATGAGCGGGTCTTTCTCTGGGGAATGTAACCTCCACATACGAGCATACCGAGGGAAGGCAGCGGGCCACAATATCACACGCATTGTGATCAATTCAGCCACAGCTCAGACAATGGGACTCCTCAGTCCATGGTCATGCACGGAGACTGGGGTTAGACGGGAGAAACATACACACACATACAAGGACACACGGATGCACAAATGCAGCCTTACCTCTCCTTTAGCTGGAGACAAGCACTCAAAGAAGTTTCCTACCAACTAGGCCATTCAGTAAGAAAAGGAAAAAAGAAGAGGGACTGATCTAACCAAATTGAGGGACAATTTCCATGCTGATCATTGCTTGGTCTTGTTTCTGTTTCAGATTAGACCGCCCAATGACCATTTATGGGGTGACAAATGTCTTGTGTAGATTTCTGACACAGTATCATCTTTTGACAGATATTAACCTCTCGTAGTGTTATGAAAATTTAGACAACGGTGAGGTAATTTTCTGATATGCAAAAGCCAATGATGAAACATTACTGTTTCCGTCCTTAATCAGCTAAAGGCAGATAAAACTTGATTTCACAAGCAAATTGTATACAAATATAGTGATAACTGTACACTGTTGCTGACTGTAACTTCAACTACTGACTATAATATGCAGATTCATGAGGAATCTTCTCCCCATCATTACCCACTCACCCCTAAGAACTGCAAATTTATTTTTGGAATAACTGTAAATTTACAAAAAACTGCAGGTTCCTTGCAAATATCTTTAAAAAGAGCTTTTTAAAATAAGATAAGGTTGTTATTGATGCCACGGCACTGTGAACACTTAATACAGACCACTTCAACATTGTGGTTTTCTTTCTTTTTTTGAGCCATAACGGATCAACCTTTAAACTCTAATCCTAACGTAGGTAGGTTAACCTTGTGATGAGAAGGTTCTCGTTATGAACACAACACATAACGAGAAGGTCCTTTCATGTGGCAGCAGCACTGCACCAATAAATCAGCCATGGATTTTTGCCAAAATAGGTCTTTGCTATACAGCATAATTAGTGGTGATTATTACCTAGTCTAAAAGGCCTGTAGGTACATTATCCATTCTGTATCGACAATGAACTACAGCACTGCTGACAAAGCATCCAAATCACAACACCCCACGAAAAACAAGTAAAACAATAAACAACACTGAACATAAAACACTGATAAGCTGCTGTTTATAGAACACTTATCAGTAGTCTGTAACTGAGGGGTCAAAAAGGATTATCACTGTGAGGAGGAAACATATATTATTCAGATACGCCTCACATTAATAAGGGAGAGTTAAAGATAGCTGATGTAGGGGTTGTGTAGTGAATAAATAGAAATCAGAATAATTTTAAGGAGAAGACATCTTCTATATACTACATTTTATGTGCTTGAGGTTCAGATATTCAAATACAATTTTTCAAGTGTAATGAAATCTTGTCTGTGGAGGCTCAGGGGCAAATGGAACTTTAATGCGGCCTCTTCATGAGAAGAGGCCCTGAGTGTATGGTGGAACAGCAAATTGACAAAGCCCAAAATAGGGCAGCTTAATGGAAGACGAGTCACTGCTGAGTCATGCTACAAGCTTTTAAAGAACCTCAACTCCGTGCCCCTGAGCGAGCAGAAGCAGGTGGACCAGACCATGGAAACGGGAGTTGGCTCTCTACCTTGGCGTGATGAAGGTCCACTCCATACATAGACAGTTTTTTCACATTCTCCAGGAAGTGCATTTCAGCCTCAGCCGGCGTCATCCCTCTGATGGGAAACACAATGTTACGACGTTTCCCAAACACAGTACCTATACAAAACGGACTCCTTTCAACCTCCCGCATGATGTCAAGGGCAAATCGAGATAAATCAGGCGCGGAAACACTGTGGCATTACACTGTGGTATTGTGACCAAATACTGATTTATGGTGAGAGTATATGCAGCGCACTTGTAGTTCTTGTGGAGGTCCATGACCTTCTCCTCCAGCTCCTTGGTCTGGTGCGGGGCAAAGCGGAACTCGCTGATGTAGTCTGTGCCGTACTCGTCCGGATCATAATCTCCCAGCTCGGACTGCACCGTGTACGAACCGAGCACTGTATGCGTGGCAAATGAACAGGGCAGACGTCCAGACACCACATCATCCCTCAACTGCAGGCACAAGTAATACCTGAGACAGACACACAGACAGGAATGAAGATGGGTAAGTTGGACGAGGAACAGTGCAACTACTACGAAAAAGCAACAGAAAGAATGAAACCGTACATTAGTCGTTCTCACAGAAGCTCTGCTAATTTACAGAAGCTCTACTAATGCTAGTGCTACTCAAAGTGCTACCAATGCATTAAGCCTGCAGGACACTGTAGTGAAGTGCAGATATAAGAGTAATGGTTCTCTTGAGTTTGAGTTTGACTGTCAGCTAGCAGTTCCTCAGTGGACTGTAATGAGCATGTTTGCTGAAGGTCTGCACCAGCTGGCTGAGCAGCTCTGACCTCGTGATGTCTTCCGAGAGCTGAGCAGGGTCTGGGGGGTAAAACTTTACGTTGAAGGAGAAATTCCAGGCAACTCCTGAGGGATAATGCAGAGAAAGAGCACAAGTCAAAGAATGCTACAAGACCAGTGTGTCAAGGCTTAGTGCCAATACAAATGCTTTCATTTTGTACTTTTTACCTTTTCTATAACAGAGGTAGGAAATGAAAACACATTGCATTTTTGTTGTAAATGTAAAACTGAAAAAAAAGACCAAAGAGTAGAACAAACATGAAATACAAAAGAATTCATCCCAAGACAGTGACATCACATCACAAGACAGCAACATCACATCCCAAGACAGTGACATCACATTCCAAGACAGTGACATCACATCACAAGACAGCAACATCACATCACAAGACAGTGAAGATAAATGACAGATGCTATGAAAAGAAAAAAAACAAAACACATGACAACTAGCTAACTTCCAAGGTGACATGTCATGTCATTCCTCCTGTTTTGCGGTACTCTCAGAAATAAAACACTGCAGCCTGTCCATCTAATCTGAATCCATGCTGTCATATTCAGCCCAGGGGTCTGAGGTCTCTGCCAGAGAGTACACTGTGCGCAATTGGCTGCTGCTTACTGGGGTGTGACTGGATGTAAAAGCTGTGTGCGTGTTAACCTTGAAAGGTGTTATATAAATGCGACTTCGATCATTCATACAATGGCAAGTTCTTCTGAAGTTAACAAGGATGTTTACTTCTTCTGTTAAAACTTTCTTCCTAACTATGAGTGTCCTATCGACAGTTCTGAAAATGAGGTCACTTCATTTCTACCTCCTTTTTTGGGGTTAACTTGCATCTTAGGATTTGTTGAAACCCGGAATTAAATGTGTTAATTTCACTTGTCATGGTTTCCCTCCTCTGGCATTGTGGTTCCCTTAGCAACTAGCCATGTGTTCCTTTGTTTTGTGTGTCATGATTTAATACCTTGTTTCATTTTCTCTGCCCCTTACAGGTTCCAGGTGTTTTTCGTTTGCCCGTTATCTTTTGCATCGGTTTTGTTTCTCTGTCTGACCCTGCTGGCCTTTTGACCCTGGACTGTCTCCATGTTTACAATTCTGAACTCACCCTCAATAAAAGTCACTCAGCACAACATTTGTGTCCTGCCATCTTGTACTTGTCATTACATAACGACCCACCTACGAAGTACAAGGTGAGAAAGCAACATATCGGTATGTACTTGTTCTGTTGGGAAGAAACTCCAGTTACACCATGAAGGCAGTAGCTGCCGATCCAGAGAGCAAATCCCCAGGCGCTGCGGGAACAAGGTTGGTCATCGTTCAGTTCAGGGATGTCCCTCATGGAGATTTCCCTGCTGGACTACACACGCGGACTTGTGGCCAAGCACCTGCCTTGTATGGCTCACAAGGTCCATTGGACAATGACTGTGGACTTTGAGGGTCAGTGAAGGGGTTTCTTTGCCTTTGTGTCCCCGAGTAACTGCCTAACCTCTGGCATGAAAGACGGCACCTGGCCACCTGTTCCAGGCAAGGAAGATGTGCCACGCTCAGAATGGCGTATACCAGACCCCGTGTGAATCCTGATGCCACTTTGTCTGCCTTCTCACCTTCTCTCATTCCTGGCTCTGTCTTCCTGTCTTACTAGGTCCTGTGTCTTCTGCTCCTGCATTTGCCCATGCACTAGTCTCTGCTCCTCACCGTGCCCCATTTCCAGTGGCTCCTAATCCCATCCTTGCTGTATCTTCTGTTCCAGCCATGTCTTTTGTCTCTGCCTGTGTATAATCTTGTCCTTGGTCCTCTTGTTTTTGTTTGTGCTTTGGGAGCCTCATGTTGGGCAGAGTCACAGTTCCCTCCTCTTGAGTCATGGTTCCCTTAGTAACTAGCCAAGTTTTGGTTCTGTTCCTAGCTTAGTCCTTTGTTTAGTTTTCGACGCCCTTTACTGGTTTCAGGTGTTTTTCATTTGCCTTTATTCTCTTGCGTATCTCTTGCCTGTTCATTTTGTGTTTAGTCTTTGTGTTAGGTATGTTTTTTGTTTCTCCGACTGACCCTGCTGTCTTGTTGACAATGACCTATCCCTATTTTTAAGATTCAGGATTCACCCCCAATAAAAGTCAGCATTAGACATCCGTTTACTCGTTGTTACATAACTTTATGTCCTCAGACAAATGTATTTCACCAAAATTTAAAAAGTATATACTACTCTGCAATTAAGATGGCGTTCAGTGACTCTTGAAAGCCAGTGGACGTCAGGTGGACCTTTTCTGAAATGTCCAACAATTTCAAAACATTTTACAGCTGCAGCGTGAATACTTACCCCTGACCTGCTTCTTCATCTCTTTGGCAGGGTCTAGCCAGTTCTGTGCACAACACAAAATAGATATATATTTACTTCAATTTCTGTAAACAAGGTGTAATTTGTAGTTTTCAAATCGGAAAACAAAAGTGAGGATCTACCTTCTGATTCTCTACATCGCGGAATGTAACACCGAAGTAGTCCTTCTCTAGAAGGTTGAGATGCTCGCAGACTTTGTCAAACAGCACCTGGCCTTTGTCCCGTTTCTGTGGACGGTGAAAGCCTGTATTAGATCCGTGCCTTTTACTGTCACAACAAATCACTTTAACCACACTGCTGCAACTGAGATTACGCACTTGTCATCATGCATTCATTAAATAAATGAGACGGAACACTGGCTATTTGTCCAGGTTGTCATGTGCAACATCAGGAAATGCTCTGAGTTATACTGAACACCTTAAGGTTTCAGCTAAATATTAGCATAGCTAAATATTAGCATAAGAACATCATTTTCATCTTAGTCAGCATCCCCTCATGTGTGGTATTTCTTATAGTACACAGGAACCACCTATGAGGAAGATAAACACTAATGTTTCTACTGCATTCATGATCAGGCTGTAATGACACCAACATGCCACTTGTTTATTTCATAATCTCTATCCTCATGAATAAATTCAAATTTGGGAAATAAACCCACGCAAAACTCATCTGAAGGGGTCTTTTCATAAACTATTGATATCATGTTTATATCACCCATCTCAAACAGATGAAGGATGTTCACTGGAATTGCCTGAAAATTTTAGTAGTATGTCTAGTAGTGAAACACAAGCAGCCCACCCAACCAAATACTTTAAACCAACCTATAATTAATGCACAGTGTCCTCCCACTTATTGTATCAGTCCGGGTGTGTTTGTGGGTCATCACTGCTACACTAAACACTCAGTAATACAGTAGTTACATTAAAGTTTCATTTCAATTTAGATGAAGTGCTGTTTCTGTGTAGGTGACTGGAATGCTGTACATAAAGTTTACATAAAGCTTACATAAATTGTATATATATATATATATATATATATATATATACAGACACGCATGCACACACACACACACACACACACACACACACCTGCATTTAAGCCCACAGGCCCATAACACTGAACTTGTTTTGCTTACTCAAGCCTCTGCAGTCTGCTGACGTCACTGTTCCACACTACCGCTTCCATAAGGAACCTGAATACATGTATACAAGCTCTGTGCATGGACTTATCCCGTGTTGCCGGCGCTGTCTTGCTGCTTGTGCTCTATGGACATTAAAGACGTGCCTCTACCACCTTGGCCGTCCTTTCCCTCACTCCTCCCGCCACAGTGAAATTAAAGACACACAAATCAGCATAGCCCCAGATGCAGGAGAATTACTTTGGTTCCAAGCTTAATGCAGATGTCTGGGTTATAAAGAAGCTCTGGTGGAATATTAGGATGTAATCCACTCTCCCTACTGTAAAAAACAATTAGCCCACAGAAAGCTCAGACACACTGAGTAAGATGAGACACTTCAACACTGTGTTGAGCTTGGCGGGATAAATGAGACATTGGTGATTAACAGAGTAAATGGGAGCAAAATGCTGCACTCAAAGAGAATCTGATCAAGGATCAACAGTTTGGGCCCTTTGGGGAAAAATAACTAAAGTCTAATTATAGATTGATGTTAATAAAGATATATTTTCATTATTTTAACATGTGAAAATCTGATTTGTGCTGTCAATTTTCTACTAAAACTGATTAAGCAAAGCTACAGGCTGACGGATGTGGAGAACCGAGTTATATCAGATTTAAGCATCAGTTCACAGTGCCCAACCAGATGATATCATATCAAGCACAGCACCTTAAACTCCACTAGACAACCATGAACTGCTTCTCTCTGCTACACCTGAGTGCATTTGTCATTGCCTAGAAATATTCATGCATTACTTGCCAATTTGACACTGACAGCTCTCACAAAAAGCTTTCATAAGGGCCTGAGTGGGAGGGCGTGTCCCTGGGGCACAGGGCACAGCAATGCAGTGGAGGCCACGCCTCCCCCAGGGACCTGCGACACACGTGGAGTGGAGGGAGAAACTGTTGCACCTCACCTCTCCCCTCCCCTTTCGTCAGTCGACATAATAACACCATCAGCGCGCGCTAAAAGCCTGGTGGCCAGGATCGCAGACTAGAATGGGCTTTCAGCAGCACACGGCTGCCCCACCGTAAGCTGCCATTGTCCACAGGCATCAGCACCGTGCACCGAGGTCTCATTTTAAGTGGTGGGATTTCAGAGCAGGGGGAGGCAACGTGAGGGCTAGCAGACACGAAGGGTCGTCTGGCTCGGGCCCAACACGATTACACAGCACCCTCCTGGCTGAAATCACCACAGCTTAGACTGGCCATATGCTAAATTCTTTATAACTTACATTTCAGCATAATTCAGTTTCAGCTAAGCACTGACTGAATTTAGACATGACATCATCAAATGACCCTGAACAAGTTCACTGCCTTATAAAAGCTCTTCAGTCAGAAAGTCATTATCCATTATTGAAAAGTAATCACTCAGCAGATAAAAACCTGTCACTCCATCCTGATTATTTAAGCCAATGGATGAAAAAGAATTCACACTAGCACAAACATTCAGTGGCCATCAAACGATACACTGTATATTCTGTTAAAGGAGTAAATAACTAGAATGTAGAAGTCTGATAAAACAGCTCTTGTCACAAAGCAACTTTACATATGTCCAAGTCCAAGCTCCCAGTCAGCAAGCCAAAGGTGACAGTGCCAAGAAAAAAAACTCTCTAGAGCATGAGGAAGAAACCTTGAGAGAAACCAAGAATCAGTGGGAGGACCCATCTTCTTCTGGTAAGCAACGGACACCATCAGAACAACACAAACATTAAACAGCACAATAAGCAAAGGGAAACAAAAAGATAAGAATGTCCTTCCTAGTCCTTCTAGAAGTCCGAGTCTTGGCATATAGTATTCCAGATTATAAACTGTATGTCTGATGTTTAATGATTCAATAAATAAATCACTGCATGAACCGCCACTATTTGTATCTCCTTCCTTTTGTTCTTCCCATGAATCAACGACAGCTCTGACAGCTGCAATGACAACTGTATTGACAACTCCCATTTGTCCCAAGAGATAGAGAGCAAAGTGCTGCAGACGCTTTCTGCAGACGTCTGGTGCATGAACTCATTATATGAGAGCTGTTGGCTCAGAACAGTGCGTGCTGCAAGATGAGCTTAGAGAAAAATCAGAATGTAAGCAGACGGAGAGAGAGAGAGAGAGAGAGAGAGAGAGAGAGAGAGAGAGAAGATGGAAAAGAGGTGAGAAAGGGGAGGGCCTCTTACGCATCTGTGTGTGGCTTCTGCATCAACAGAGCACTTCAAATCATGTTTGGGCCTTATGACGGCAGGCGCTCTGAACTGAAATTACTGAAATAGATGGTATTTTGTACTTTAGACACCTATGTTTGTCATAGCCATTGTGCATGAATCTGGATGTTTGCAGCCACCCTACTGTTAGTTAACTGAATAACCTTCAGCTCAAAGCAGTGGCAATGTCCTTGTGACAGGAAGGACAGGGACCAAACAACAAATCTTTCTTTCTGTCTTTGTCCATTAGCAGTTCATCTTATCACTGTGTCAGCAGACCCTCATTTACGGACTACACATGCATCCCCACACACAAACACGCAGGCCATTTGGCCTTTGATGCTTAATCAGCCTTTTACTGGATGTAAGTGCTAATCTGGGCATATCATATGGCAAAGGCTGAAACTCAACCCAGCCGCTTGGTTTCCAGTTCTTGGTGGAAGTCATGAAGTACCCTGCCCTGCCCAGATGGAGAGGCAGTACATGTAAGTGGCAAGATGGACAGGCTCAATGTCATAAAACATGAGGGAGGCCAGAAAGCCTCGCAGGAGACATGCCATCCTGCCCTGAAGAGTCAGAGATGCTGCGGGGGGTAGGAGAGGGTATTCAAGAACATCTCAATCTTCACGCTTCATTTTCAGCCAAGCTCATACTTCTTACTCAGCATAACCATGAAGAAAACTGTTAAAGTCATGTGGAAGCATCTTCATAATCACAGCTACCTATGCAATTGATGTTACACAAGGGTACATGTCAAAAACAACAAAAAGTTCTTTTTGTACCTGCACAAGTGCAGGACTGGGTGAAGTGGGATAGAAATAGAGGGATGAGGGGATGCATGAGTATCTCCTCAGCAAATCAGACTATCTGGTCATAACTTTAAACATCTGTACTAAGCATAAAAGCACATCATGAAAATATCACATCTTTGTTTTGAATTATTTCTCACAGCTCTGTAAAAGTTCCGGAGCTGGAGTTTGGAGTACTGTGTCTTTGATATACAGCAGGTAAGGCTGGAGCTAGTCATACTTATTGCATGTAGTCTACAGTAGTTTAGGCTGTCGAGCCCTGTCATTAAGCATGTGGGTACTAGAACTGTTAGTAATAACATTTCCTGCTACAAAATATAATAACTAGGATTATCAAAGACATTATTTGACGACCTACTATAAATTACCATCACATTACACATTACCAGCACACATTTGGACTATACCTGGTGGATTCAACAAATCATTAGATGGTTTTACTGTGCTTAGTCAATGTGCTAACTTTAGCTGCTGTCTTCAGTGTTCCTATTACAATGATTATATACCAACTTTTCTACTTATATTAATTTAAAGGTAATGGTTTTGCCACATTTCATTGTGCAAACCCAATGCAATACCAACATTACCACAACCCAAGATCACATAGATACTGCATGTGACTGTGCATCCACAAAGAAATGGCTTACAGAGTTGACAGAGAACCTCCAATTCTACTGTACGAACATCAGTTCACTCATACCAGTCATTAAAGATGAGTATGGCAACAGTTAAGAGCCTTATAAAATCAGACCTACTTGAATAGTTAAGTTAGCAAAAATAGTGACCAATCATTAGAGATGGCACGACACCAGCTTTTATGTCCCGACCTTGTAACGATATCTTGCATTTGAATGTCACCTGATATCAGTACTGATCCGATATTATGCATTAAAAAATACAATGGCGCTGTGATTCAGTTCCTTGGTTCAATTGTTTTGTGTGGGATGCATTATTTATGGGATGCATTATTCATTTATCTGCAGATGTTATGCATGGATATGACAGATACATATAAATAAATGTATAAAACTCAGATTTACTGCATTTACTGGTTCTCAGGTTTACTGCATTCACCTACAACATACACACAGACACAAACTGACACACACACACACACACACACACACACACACACACACACACACACACATTCACTCCCTCTCTCTCTCTCTCTGTTGACTGTCTGACTCACTGCTGAAATGTACACTATAGTTTATATGCATGCATTACTGAATGCATATGTAATTCAACTTAACAATAACCTTATATAGCATTTCTTATTATTGCTGACGTTTAGCAGTAAATGACTGTTCTACACACTACACTTCACACACACCAGGCACTAAGTGAACAGAGAGAGAGAGAGGCTACTTGGAGTGGGTCTTTATTCAACCTCAAGATTAAAACTAATTTAATCTTGTTCTCTTTATAAGATGGTTATTCTTTTTAGCAATTAATAAATAAACAAAAACATTTATAGACAGAATCAGCTGAATTAACTTATTCTCCAGCTACATATTACAAATTTCAAGTCCTCCTTAAAACTCTGCAGGCTAACGGGATTAAAACTAGACTTGACGGGAGTTTTGATAGCGATTGTGCGTTTCTTGCTCTCGCTTCTCTGGTTCAGTTTCTACGGTTCCATCTCTTTTCTCTGACACTGAATTTTCTTTACTTCATGGTCAAACTGGAACAGTCACTGTTTTTAATCTAGTCATGGATCCATGACAGTGAGAAGTGATATAATGGTATTTTGTCTCCTTTAAATGATCTCACTAGCAAGCCTGTTCTCCACATTGGGTTATCAGAATAATAGTAACAGAAATCACTCATGTGCATGGATATTTGCATTTGACCATAATACATTTTAATCGTTAATGGGAAGAAAACAGTGGTATATAATCTGTGTTCAAAACTAGCCCAGATTTTTTCACGTGACCTGCTCAAACTAACCTGGCTGTTATCACAGAGAAGTGTGCTGCTGCAAAGCACTGGGCCTTTATCAGGCTGGATTTGTGTTGTATCGAATGGTTTCTTTATAAATGTCTTCGCCAATATCCAGTCCAGCATTTTTGCTAATATCGACATGATTCTGATAAATTGTATCGGACCGGTGCCATTTCTACCGATGATAAAGTAGGTGTGTAATAAAACTGAAATATTTCTGCCAGACTATGCTGCTAAAAAGTAAACCAGTTCCTTTCACTCCCATTCACTCCTCCATTCAAACACAGCCACAGTTCTTTCACTCCCATTCACTCCTCCATTCAAACACAACCACAGTTCTTTCACTCCAATTCACTCCTCCATACAAACACAGCCACAGTTCTTTCACTCCCATTCACTCCTCCATTCAAACACAACCACAGTTCTTTCACTCCCATTCACTCCTCCATTCAAACACAGCCACAGTTCTTTCACTCCCATTCACTCCTCCATTCAAACACAACCACAGTTCTTTCACTCCAATTCACTCCTCCATTCAAACACAGCCACAGTTATTTCACTCTCATTCACTCCTCCATTCAAACACAGCCACAGTTCTTTCACTCCAATTCACTCCTCCATTCAAACACAGCCACAGTTCTTTCACTCCAATTCACTCCTCCATTCAAACACAGCCACAGTTCTTTCACTCCAATTCACTCCTCCATTCAAACACAGCCACAGTTCTTTCACTCCCATTCACTCCTCCATTCAAACACAACCACAGTTCTTTCACTCCAATTCACTCCTCCATTCAAACACAGCCACAGTTATTTCACTCTCATTCACTCCTCCATTCAAACACAGCCACAGTTCTTTCACTCCAATTCACTCCTCCATTCAAACACAGCCACAGTTCTTTCACTCCAATTCACTCCTCCATTCAAACACAGCCACAGTTCTTTCACTCCAATTCACTCCTCCATTCAAACACAGCCACAGTTCTTTCACTCCCATTCACTCCTCCATTCAAACACAGCCACAGTTCTTTCACTCCCATTCACTCCTCCATTCAAACACAACCACAGTTCTTTCACTCTCATTCACTCCTCCATTCAAACACAGCCACAGTTATTTCGCTCCCATGCCCTCCATTCAAACACAGCCACATTCAGCACACAGCCAGTTATTAAATTTTTTGTGATGCATGCACACATCATGTAATTGCAGTAAGGGAGGCCTGCCTCCTTACAAAGGTGTATCCTGATTACTTAACACAGCTGGGTTGCCTCGAAATGTACTGGTTACAGAGCCCTGGACACTCACAGAGACCTTTTCTCCTTTCTCTAGCTATATTTGTCTATCTTTAGCTATCTCTTTAGATGTTATTAAACAAAACCCGCTTACATTAGCTCTAATGACTGTTGGGCTTATCATTGTAGCGTGGGTAGATGACTCACAGGTAAGATGACTCACAGGCTTCAGCCTAGCAGACTAACTACGGTACAGAGTCTTGACAAGATCTACAGTTCTACATTACAGCTAAGTTACAAGACCACTGCAAACAGCTTTTTACTTTTAATAATAATCCCTCTACTGGCAGACAAAGCAAAACATTACCACACCAGTCACTGAACTCAGGGCTCCCTATGAGAGTGCACAGCACTTCACACGTCCTTATCAAGATGACAATAGTAAGCAATCAGCAAATGATGATGAACAGGTTCAACCACTCACCTCCACCACACAGGTGTAGTCTGCACCACCCAGGAGTGAGACTTTGCACTGCATATTTTTGATCTTCTTGACCACCTTGGCTGGGGACCTAGAGAGCTTGCTGGTGGACGACCTGTGTGAGGTGAGGTCGTCTTCAGCCACCTGCTGATCAGCGTTCCCCTGCAGGAGACCCCCTGCCTCTCTGGCCCCGTTCTAATCAACAGGGAGCAGGAACAGAAATCTTGGTCTTCCAAATGTCACACTTATTACACTGGTGAGTCTGCAACCTGGTGCTAGTAATGGATTGGAGATTACGCCCTACATACACAACATAACAGTGTGGATATATTTCTAGTGGTTTATGGTTACACATTTATTTTGGAAGTTTACATATTACATATAGTATTATTTCATCATCCAAATGGGTTGAGAAAAGATGTACATTTCTAGAACTGGTACTAGATTAGCTACTTACTTAACCTAAGAACAGAATTCTAGTATTAAATGTATGAAATGTATTTGTACGTAAGCCTCAAGACACCAGTTTAAACTGCAGACATGAAATGGTGAAGGTGATTTTGTGAAGATGGTCTAACACATAATATGTGTATCACAAAGGAAGGTTTCTGAATGGTTTTAAACCTTTAAGTGCAATTGAAAATACCGGTAACTGAGGAAGCACAGTGTGTGTAAGCTACAATAATGATCCCTTAAACACTGAAGTGATGCTTTGGACTGGACAGGATGCTACCTGTTCTTTTCTAACAGGTGTGCTGTGTGCAGCTGCAGGTGGAAGCTGATCGTCAAGGGGCGGGACTACGTGGGGAGGAGCCACGCCGGTCCCCTGCAGCTCCGGCTTGGCTTCTAACTCTGAACTTGGCTCTATCGTCATGGCAATACTGCAACAGAAAATACCCCTGCATTTAGGTAACCATTCTGCAAATGTAAAAATATATATACTATACACGCACGCACGCACGCGCACACACACACACACACACACACACACACACACACACACACACACACACACACACACACACACACACACACACACACACACACACAAATGCACACATACTTTAAACAATGTCTGTTTCAAAATCAGTACAGTATGGTTTCTTTGACAATAACTCAGTAGGGATTATTAAGATTTAGTGTTTGTAGTGGCACAGGTATGAAAGCAAATAATTTCAAAACAGCTATTACAGATTCATGAACAACACAAACAACAAATTCTCATGTGACTAACAGCCAGACTATGCTTGCATTCTTTTTTATTCGTACCACCGACTGGCAAGATAATTGCCAAAGTCAAAGTTGTAGCTGTATATTCATGAAGGCAGAGAAGACACATTTTTTTAATGCAAAGCCCAATGACCAAGAACATTACATTTGTATGTTGGGCTGCTTTTTCCAAGTGTGTGAATCTCCCCAAGATCTAATTACTCTATTAAATAGTAGGGGGGTGCTATAGCTCCATATATTGATATATAGAATATACTGCAAAATGTTAAACATTGGTGAACCCTTCATATGACATGGTTACAAATTTATATTTATCAAAATAGTTTTTTAATTTGTTGGGTTATGCCAAACCCATGACAAAGACAAATACTGCAGTAATGATTCACAAACAGTGGATATTGCAGTCCTACTAAGAAGCAGTATGTAATGTATTAAAGTGTGGTAAATAACTTCTATGTGGGAAACAGTAAGGGTAAGGGTGAACATTCTCCTGCAGTGAGAAGAGGCATTCATTCATTCTGAAGTCGAAGATCAAGTTTGTACTTCACATTATTAGGTATAATGTGCCAGCGTAGCCTATTTTATTCAGCAACACAGGCTAAGTTCACAGTCATTACAGTACTTTGCTAAACACTTAATTAAGCATTTCACAGAATACCATGTTTTATATTACTTTGATACCCAAATGTTAGCAATAAACATACTCATGTTAACCATATAGTTATGCAGGAGGATTAGAGACTCTGTGTAAAGGTATTGTATGTGTATTATGGTGTGTATGTAAGGAGGTTCAGTATATTCACCCTTGCCCTCAGTGGCCAAAGGGACAGCATGGAACACGAGCATGAGAGAGATTTAGGAAAATGATAGGTGGGCGTGTCCTATCTCTCTCCAGGGTCTATTTTAGGGACTGAAGCATAAAGTTGGCTCTAGGTGTGAGGACTAACCCCCCCCATCCATGCTCACACTGCAGGAACTACGAGCCGCATGCCCCTGGGACAGATGCTTCATACAGAGAGGTGGACTCAAAGGAATAATTCAAAGCACAATGATGCAAATCACCAACGCTTCATTAACAGCTGCAGTTTGTTGGAGCCCTCATTGTCCAGTATGGAAATCAGGATGAGAATGATTACTGCTCGTATATACCATGTTTATACACACAAACAAAAAGCCACAATAATTTAAAACTGTTACATTTATTCACAATAACACAACAACATTGTATATTTTGTTTGTTATTTATTTTAAAATTTTACAGAAACCCAAATGTCATTTAAGCGTATTTTTAAAAGTCATTTTGTCCATGATGCTTTTATTCAGAAAGAATGGATAAATGACTCATGTTTTCATGAATAATGAGACTTTTGCAGCACATGAGGGCAGGTCCTGCCACTTGCTCATGTTAGGTATGCTCCACAGGCTATTGTTCTAAACTGCCAAAGCTTTACTGTGTCACACTGTGAGGAAAATAATTGGAATCATTATAGAATCACACTATGCAGTTCTTTGATACCTGACAGTCTGAAGCACCAAGGTAAAGCTGACCGTGAGGAGTGGGCACACCAGATTTCTCTCTTACTTTCATGAGTAATGTTTTTGTATCTGATGCACTGTGCCAGAACCCACCTGCAAATGGGAGGTGCGTTAGTGAAGGGTTGCATCTACCCAGATGAAACGTTTTCGCTATGAGTCTGTGTGATATTTACATAATTCAGAAGAATCCCTAACAACAAAGGATGCAATTAAATTTTATGAAGCATCTGAGAAACATGTTAATTACTCTGTCTACAGCATGTCACAACAGATCCATAGAAATCTTACATAACATTAGCAACAGTTTCCATTCTCTGAGACACTCAGGCAATACATTTATATGTATTCGTATACAAGGATTCAACAACAAATGAAACACTACAAAATGCACAGACCATGCTCAAAACAAGGGGACAAAAATCAAAGTGTGCCCATTTCCTTTAAGTAAATACAATCCCGACTGTAATTATGGTCCTGGTGCAATCAGCAGCAGAAATCCCCACGGCTCGTCGGGCTGTGGTGAGCACCTTGATGTCAGGGGATGTTCAGGCTGAATGCTTGTGATTGCTAAGCACACACTGCCATAAACAATCCGGCTGCGGCTGTTGGTGACTACAGACGCTTGCTGGGCGTGAAGCAGATACACTGCTCCTGTCAGGAACCACAGGACGTGGAAGGCTAGTATTTAGTACTGCAGTAAAAGGTTCTGAATAATGCCATTGCTAAGGCACATCATACATCCATATGCCACTACCAGTGCAAAATATCAGATCGGTTTTGCAATGCTCCCTGTTAGTAAACTCAGGACTAACACTGCTGTTTTGTTAGCTTTGTGGAGTTGCTTCAGCACTTCCTGGTTTTCATTTTAAGTAGAGTCTCAAACAATAAATCAGTATATGAAAATTTGCTGTTTTTAGCAAAGTATGTTTAGCTGAGCACCTCATTGGTAAACCCTTCCACAAATCCCCAGGCAAATCCTGTTTGCTAGCAAACTATCAAAAGCATGTCATGTTGCATAGCTGTGTGCATGTTTTTCACAGGGACGACAAACATGGACAAATGGGTTCTGCAGTGCACATCCCCTTACATTAATTCTCATTCTGCATTCTGAGTCTCTCTATCTCTCTCTAATCTAAAGTAGGTCATGCTTACACACCGCCATGGTTTTACATCACCAGGAGCACTGCAATAGGCCCCTCCCTATGTCATCCCTACTACAGAGGTGATCAGGGACAGATTTAATGGACACGATTTCCATGGGAACCATATGTGAACAATGGGAACATCAATATCCATCAACCAAATTGCTTCTGCCCCCTTTAGAAGCATCGGTGGCCTGTAAAACACTGGAGTGGACAGAGAAGTATTTGAAGTGCTTAAATGGAGGTTTAATACAAAATACTTTCCCAAGAAATGTCTAAATAAGGAGCTGATAATGCATGTCCTCATTTAGAAATTAAATATTTGGTACATGAAGAACCATGTTTTTCAACATCTAGTCCCATTTATAGCTTTTCTTTTAAAATTGCTCTTAGGAATAAATAATTTCTGATCCTATCAAAGGTCTGAATCCCCTCTTAGAAATAATAATTGTATCTCACTATAAATTGAACTTTGAAAACACAAAGGTTCATGGTAATAAATACCATCTTATAACACAGTGCTTCACAATAATATACTACTTTCAATTACTCATAGACTCTGAACTTCACATATTAAATGATTTGCAGAACAATTCCGTGTATTATAGGGGCTGTGTCCCATAAGTATGTTGTCAGTATCTTACCTAAATAACATCACCAGAGAACAGGACATCAACTCAATATTAACCCAGAGAGCAAAATGAAAGTCACAGTGCTGGGGAGAGAAAAGTAAAAGAGAAAATTGGGAGAGAAACGTAGGTGGGAATAAAGGACATGGGAGGGAGACAGAGAGGGAGAGAAAAAGAAGGAGAGATGGCAGGAGACTGATGGAGAAAGATGAAAGTGTTTGCCTGCTGAAGCTAATCTCTTCATCACATTTTGACACTGCATCAAACAGAGAAAAACATGAAAGCAACAGCTGTGTTTCCTCATCCTGAACCTGAATCTCTCCTTTATTTTTTAAGAGCAAGCTAAAAATAACTTGCGCCATTCCAGGACTTGTGAGCACACAGGAGAGTTTGTCTCTTGAAACCCCTGGATGAGAATCAGTGAAACTTAGAACCAGTGGGATTATTTTAGGCCAGGCTGTACACAGAACAGCCACAGTGTTCAACACCACAATGCACTGCTAAAGCAGATGGATTGTAGAGCTTTTGCAAAATGTCTTGACCTCAGTGTAACAAACTGCTCAATGTGGTCTTTCTCAGGCCTCCAAACCTCAGGATAAAAAGTGGGGATCTACTTTCTGGAGCATCACTGCAGTAATGCAGATCTTTCAGTAACATGCAGTGTCACAGATAGCAAACACTCCAAGCTTATTGTCTTGAGGAATGTAAGCAAGAATAGAACCTGAAGTACAGCATGCACTGTTTCATTAAAGAACACCTTCATTAAAGGTTTCATTAAAGAACACCTTCTGCTTAAATAGCTAGTTTTAAAAAGTGTTTAAAATACAAGATGGACTGTAAGAAATTCATCAAACACATTGTACACTCCTCATCTTACATTTGGGATTTTTTACTCGGAACAACCTGTTGTCTCTTCAGACACAGCATAAGAAAGGCTGTAATGAACTTCAGCTGAAGGCCAAACATGCCTGAGTTCCAGATAAACCTAATGAAGTCCCATATGGACCTGATCCACACAAACATAGTAACAGCTTCAGAACATTAATGTATCTGACTTGGTAAAAACACAACTGGTGCTACAGATATTATTATTACAGTTTAAAGTTCACAGGGTTGAGAGCACCAAAAATTTGCATTGTATACATCCGTGCCTCACCTGAAACCCCAAATGCACCATGTAATGTTTTAAGTGTAACGATCCAAAATATAACTAAGGATGCCAGCAGATCAACCATAGTAATGCCCACACACCCTTCTCATAAATAAATAATAGGAATTCATGTAAGAAGGAAGTTAAGCTTTGGAACATTTTCAACAGACTCCAGATTTTGCAGGACAGCTGGAGGCATCCAGTAAAAGGTGCACTTTAAACTCAACAACATTCCTGCAGGGAAATCATAGGAATATTGCAACAGGCCAGACAGTCCTCAGCTGAAATTTTTATTTCTATTTGATCCACAAGCAAACTAAAAGGTCTCCAGCACTGTGGAAAACAAACATTACACACAAAACTGTGCTGAAGGACCTTTGGTAGCAATTCCTGCCAGACTTCAGGGCTCAAAGATGTGTGGAGCTCAAAAATTAATATGGACTTGAGCAGGTGACAACTGAACTTACCTTCAGAGCAGGGTTACAAGACTGATGGAAATAATAAAAAGGCATAGTTAAAATTCAGTGCAACTGAGATTTCCAACAAAGGAAAAAAATTCTAGAGTGACAAAATTCTACACAAGCTTGCATTAAAAAGTATAGCATAAAAATTAAATGTATGCCTGTCGCTACTAGCACAAAAATATGCAATTTTCCTGGAATCTCCATATAAAAGCAAAAAAAATGTCAACATCAGTGACATCAATCAGATTAGAATATTGTGTGAAGTATATAATTCATGTCACAGGCTTATTGCTCAGCAGGACAACCTGGCATAGGCTACATGTTAAAAGCATATGTAAGTCTGGTCTCAGCTGTGCTCTTCTAAATATATGTAAACAGCTGAAAATCTGAGGTCTATTTGATCTAACCTCTGGCTTTAAAGCGCACAGGAGTAGCAAGGATGCAATTCCAGTGCAGACGCCACGGAAGAAGCCTCAGAAGAAAACCAATTGTCATACCAACTAAATGTCTGGAATTCTTCCTCTAGGCAAAGAATCCTACCAGTGCTGAACGGCTCTCTGATGTCCAGCTGGTGCAGGATAGCAGCTGTGATGAGCTGCAGGCACCACAAGAGAAGATGCCAACATACAGATTTACAGAGGCTGGGTGGGGGCAGGGTGGTGTGGGCACAGGCTGGGTGGGGGTAGGGTGGTGAGGGCACAGGCTGGGTGGGGGCAGGGTGGTGTGGGCACAGGCTGGGTGGGGGTAGGGTGGTGTGGGCACAGGCTGGGTGGGGGCCGGGTGGTGTGGGCACAGGCTGGGTGGGGGTAGGGTGGTGTGGGGGCAAGCTGGTGTGGGGGTAGGGTGGTGTGGGGACAGGCTGGGTGGGGGTAGGGTGGTGTGGGGACAGGCTGGGTGGGGGTAGGGTGGTGTGGGCACAGGCTGGGTGGGGGTAGGGTGGTGTGGGCACAGGCTGGGTGGGGGCCGGGTGGTGTGGGCACAGGCTGGGTGGGGGTAGGCTGGTGTGGGGGCAAGCTGGTGTGGGGGTAGGGTGGTGTGGGGACAGGCTGGGTGGGGGTAGGGTGGTGTGGGGACAGGCTGGTTGGGGGTAGGGTGGTGTGGGCACAGGCTGGGTGGGGGTAGGGTGGTGTGGGGGCAAGCTGGTGTGGGGACAGGCTGGGTGGGGGCAGGCTGGTGTTGGTGTGCATGGGTGTGTTGGCCCAACAGTGTGTGGTAGCTCTCTCACAGCTGAGAGCAGGCGGCTGTCAGGGATGTGACCCCCTGACCCTCCACTACACGCCTCATAATGTGGACTTCTCAGCTTATGCAGTCAGTATCCTTGGGTGCACATAATTGTTTTACATATGCTAACAAAGCATGGTCACAGTTCAAGTTATCAAGTAAAGAATATTAAGCACTAGCTTATAGTTTTTGCCACTTCGCCCCACACTGTGTGCAACGCTCTTTAGAACAGCATCCAATGGGCTCAGTCTGAGTGTGTAAAGTCACTTCTCAGAACATCTTTGCAGTTAGCCTAATTGCATGACTAATTTCAGCTGCCCCAGAGGCATGCCTGGGCTCATTCTCTACTGATGTTCAGTATCTCTAGTAATGATTTGATAATTAATGTCACCACCCCAACTACGATAATCTGAGAACATCTTCATCTGCAGGCTACTACCGATTGCTGTTATTTTATATATCTGTCATTTTTCATGTGTGTTGATATATCTGCTGTATATGTGTTGTGGATGTTGTGCATATGTGTTGTGGACGTTGTGTAGATGTGTTGTGGACGTTGTGTAGATGTGTTGTGGATGTTGTGCATGTGTGTTGTGTATTTGTGTTGTGGATGTTGTGTAGATGTGTTGTGGATGTTGTGCATGTGTGTTGTGTATTTGTGTTGTGGATGTTGTGTAGACGTGTTGTGGATGTTGTGTATATGTGTTGTGGACGTTGTGTATATGTGTTGTGGACGTTGTGCAAATGTGTTGTGGAAGTTGTGCAGATGTGTTGTGTATTTGTGTTGTGGATGTTGTGTAGACGTGTTGTGGATGTTGTGTAGATGTGTTGTGGACGTTGTGTATATGTGTTGTGGACGTTGTGCAGATGTGTTGTGGATGTTGTGTAGACGTGTTGTGGATGTTGTGTAGATGTGTTGTGGACGTTGTGTATATGTGTTGTGGACGTTGTGCAGATGTGTTGTGGATGTTGTGTAGACGTGTTGTGGATGTTGTGTAGATGTGTTGTGGACGTTGTGTATATGTGTTGTGGACGTTGTGCAGATGTGTTGTGTATTTGTGTTGTGGACGTTGTGTATTTGTGTTGTGGATGTTGTGCAGACGTGTTGTGGATGTTGTGTAGATGTGTTGTGGACGTTGTGTATATGTGTTGTGGATGTTGTACAGATGTGTTGGGGACATTGTGTATTTGTGTTGTGGACGTTGTGCAGATGTGTTGTGTATTTGTGTTGTGGACGTTGTGCAGATGTGTTGTGTATTTGTGTTGTGGACGTTGTGTATTTGTATCCTGCAGCTCCTGAATATTCACACCTGCCCATGTTTTGCTGGCCCCCCTGAACTCAGTCCGTGATCCAGTCCGGCTTTGTTGTTGTCCTGGTTACATCCTGTCACTGGGCCACAAAAGCACCTACTATTGCTTAATCTGGAAGCCTGGCTCTCTGGAGCTTAGGAGTCTCTGCTGAGTTGATGATGCACATTTGTGAATTCTACCTTTGAATTCTACCTTTGAATTCTGCCTCATTTTGTTGGACTTTGAAATGGGTTTGCCCTATTGTACAATTGCTGAGTTTTGCATAGTGCAAATAGCGTTTGTTATCTGTTCTACATTTGTGCGTTTCCCTTTTGTATGTTTATTACATGCAGTAACACACTAGGTGGAGTGTTGTTTGCCCTTTGTGTTACGAGTGGGTTTGGTAGATGTTTGTATAGTTAGGGAGTAAAGGAAGTGGCTGATGGTTTGTATTTTATTTTGGGCAGGTAATACAGCGTCTGTCAAACTCTGCATGGGTGTTTGTTGTATTTGGCACCCAAAGTCCTCACTGGTATTCCCCTGTTCTCACTTTAAATCACTGTACACCAGATCATTTACACATTCCATGTCTGCTGTGTCTCCCCTACACTTCTCTTCTACCCTTAGCTTCAGATGTTGTTATAATGAATGTGTGTTCACACTACCCTGGGCTGACTAGCAGTGGACAGTGAAAGACACTGTCAAACACTATCATGCAGAAAATGCATCAAATCTTTTTCAAATCTTTTGAGATTTTCCAATAAACTCGATACAAAGCACCAGGCAAAACACGTGCTCAGAAGTGGTACATGTACATGGGGTACAATGCTTTGATTAAATGTTTAGAAAAATACTGATGATAGCCATGATACACCAAGAAAAGCATATTATATTGTGACATAATTTATCATAAAATCATTGTGACGGTTAGCCCCTCCCCCAGCTGTCATTCATGTATGTTTTGTTTATGTAGCCATGTGGTCTACGCAACTGTGAGCTCCCGGTGCCTAGAGAGAGGTGGAGCAAGCGTGATGAGAGCCACGAGAGGCTGTGTCTGTATGTTCCTCCAAGGTCTCCAGTGGAGGTGGCTGTCCCACCAGTCACCCAGCCTACTACAGAGGCTCGTGATCCTGCAAAGGATTTTTTTGGTGGGGGGGTTTCTGCATGTGTTCCCCATGTCACACCTCTGGAAATCGTCCCCACGTGGACAGCGACCCTGGAGGTCGTCCCTGCGGCCATTTACTCCCATTTACTCCCATCACTGAAACCTGGAAGACCCTGAGTGGGTCGTCACACGCTCGAGATGCCACGCCCCCGGTAACCATGTGCCTGCCGCAGCTGAATGTCGTCGTCGTGCCTCCGGTGAATGCGGACCCACCGCCGCTGGACGTCCCCACAGCACCTCCTACGAATCCGGGCCCGCCTATGTGTCCCGATAGGCCTCGGTTCCCACCCTTCCTGCCCTCCTCTGTTGTTTCTGTATTTTCTGGTTCGTTGTTTTTGCCGTCTTGCCTGGCTTTGTTTTTGGTGGTGTGCCCATGTTATGTTATGGTTTCGGTTCCTGTGTCTCCTTTGGTGTCTGTGCCTGTTCCTGTTTCTGTGTCTGTTCCCTTGTCTGTTGCGTGGTCTTTGTGGGGTTTTCATCCTCCTGCTTTGCCTCCTCCCAGACGTCGACGCCCTTTTTGCGATGTTGCTCCTCCCCCCTCTTGTCGGCCTGTTCGTCATCCGCGTGCTTGTGTTCCTGGTTGTGTTTCTGCGTCTGCTTCCACTCCTGTGTCTGTTCCTGGTTTGCCCATTTCTCTGTCTTCTCCTGTGTCTTCTGTCCTTTCAGTTCCTTTGTCCTCTGGTTTCCCTTTGATTTCCTCTGCCTCTTCTCTTCTCTTCCGTTGTTGTCTTTTAATTTGTCTGGTTTGCCTGGTTTGTCTGTTTCTGGTGTTCCTTTGTGTGTGTTTGGTTGATTTTCTGGTTGTGCTTTGTCTGGTATTTGTCTTTTGGTTTCTCGGTAATAAATAAATATAGAGCCAATAAATCTGGCTCTTCTCTGTGTTTGTGTCCGCCTTATTGCTCACTGACACCCAGAGTGTTACAGACATAATTTATCATAAAATCATATTTGCCACCTCTAGGTTATAGTAACGCAGATGAGTCATAGTCAGATGTGACTGTCAGGCATAACATGAACAGAAAAAAATCTCTTGAGTTTCAAAAACACCTCTTTAAACTGCATAACTTCTGATTCCAACAAACGACTCCTTTTGCCTTATTCACCCACCTGGTGCCCTACCCCACATCTCTGCTGCATCCTCAGCCACCTGGCACCCTTTATCACACCTCTGTTGTGTCTTCCCTCAGGCTAGTGACTGCAGAACCAGCCCAGAAGTGCTTCAACCAATTACCCACTACACCATCAGTCCAGCTGTCCCTCTAACTCTGTCCCATGTGTCTCTTCAGTATCCAACAGAAATCAACACAGTCTCCTGTGGAGTCTCCACCTCAAAATACACACAATTTACACCCCAACCCAGACGCACGCAGAAGAACACTGAAAACTACCATCACAGGACCCTGCGTCAGACAGAAATCCACTTCAGTGCTCAGCATGGCTGTGGATGATCTCAAATGTAATTCACAGTTCAAATTCACCTCCACACTGCTGCACGATAAAAAAAAAAGAATTGAAAAACTAGGATTACTATCCTGATCATTCAAATTAAATTCAAAATGGCACACAACTGGTCACATTATTGTACATTTACTGTAATAAATGATTGAAACAGAGATGTAAAGTCTTGATGATGTAAAGTCTTGCAGCACAGATTCTGTCAATCGTTCCAAGTCCTCATTGTTTCAGCTACAACATGAACATCTACCCTCATATCCAATCAAGCTGCAGAGTCACAGACAAACATTTAATATAGTCATTGAATCAATCAGTACTGAATGGAAAATGTATTGTATGCCCATGGACAAGTAATTAATCAATTTGAATGATCAATTGTAACACATTCATTTAGACCACATCATTATTACTATTTTATAATTCTTTCATTCATTTCGGTCGGCATATGCCATAGGTTGTGGACTCATGCAGCTGACATGACCCACCAGTTGCTAGGATTGGTGGAACATTCCCTTACTCAACAGGGTCCTGATGCTGAGACAAGCCCAACTACCTTCCATCCTAACTAATGAAAGCATGACCACAAGCTAATGAGAGTGACATGACAATTTGATCTCAGGTGTGATAAATGAGGCTGCTCTGCTCTGGATGTATCTTAGCTTCAGCATTACATTCCAGTTTCTCCCCGAGTCAACAGGCCAGGTTCAGTTTGCAGTTGAAGATGTGAAGTTACTAAGCTTGTGCTGCTGAATCGCTCCTGAAAACAGGTCCATTGTTTAGATATCAGCAGATGCAGCCAGAGCCGGAGTGGCTAATCGAGTATTCGGGAGGATTCCCAATGGGCTGGCTCATGTCAATCTCTAGTTTGGGCCGATTGGGAGGGAAAAATAATTTTGGGCCGGATTTGGGCATGAAACTCCCAGGCTGAAAAAGTGGCCCACTCCGGCCCTGGATGCAGCAATGATGTATGTACACTTGTGGTGCTACTTTTACTTTTACAGTGTGCATACAGTTTTTTTGACTCTGGCATTTTGTTAAACATTTAGCAAATACGATATTTTATATGATCTATTAATGTGTATTAGTAACCCATTTACTCTGCCATATATTATCATAAATAAAATAAAATAAAAAACAATTTATCCAGATTTCATACAACTATAGAATTTGTTGCAGTTCCATTTATAATAACATCTCAAATAATTTTTTAAAGACCTTAAGTCCCATAGTCCCATATTCTTCTCATATTGTCCCTTTTCAACTATAACATTGGTAGTATTTTGTTTTTGTTTTTTTCTCTTTTGTTTTCAAATTGCCTAAATAGACCAAGAAAGTGTGTATAAATGTGACAGCATCTCTAATTAATTCATTCCAGATTGAGCATCATAAAAACCTAGGAGCTTTAACTGTATCCTACCTAAATAAACTAAGTATGAATTGATTCTGTAAAGAAATCTGGGCCAAACTGTGGCACTGTGTGAAATGTTTCATTTTTGAGGTAGGGGCCTACTACTCCTGAACATTAGCATCAGAAATAGTAAGTCCTCTGACACTACACAGTGGGAGACATCCTTTCTCTGCACCAGGAGTCCAACCTAATCAGATTGGGACAGCCGCAAGATCCCAGAAACTTCTGCTTAAGTGAAAATAGGATCCTGACTGAATTATGACATTGACACAGCACATTTCAAGGTTGGCTGCCCTTTAGAAATGTCAGAGAACGGTCAGCCAAAGCAAACTGTTTTGCACTTAGACTTATTACTTTATGAAGGAAAGGCAGCAGATGACCATTTACCCCAATTGCTGCTGCATGTACTCACTATATTGCTATGGTACAGTGTATGCCAAAAAGCAATTTTTGCAGCTTCATGTTTATACATTTTGTATCATGTAACTAAATGCCTTCTATTCTGTGCAGTTTAATGTGAGATGAACTTTTGCAGAACCCTCGTGTTCCTGATCATTTTCTGTTGTGTCACATCATCTGTTTGACTTTAGCAACTGGTAATCCACAAAATGTGCAGACTCAACAACCTGTTACTTGAACTTTCACACAATCCCATCACATAAACAAGAATCTTGCCATGCAGTAATGTATGAAGATTAAGATCTAATACAATGGCACAGGTTTCATTTCAACTTTATGGGGAATATTAAATGTGTCCCCACCCCTAAAACTATTCCTATGAGTTAACGTAATCCTACAAACAGTTCTATGAAGTGATCTGGTCCACATTTTAAGACTGCTTGTCACGGTACAGCCCGTGACCCCTCCCCTTTGGGCGTGTGTTTATGTCGTCTACGTCTAGACGTCTGTGTCTGTGGATCTTCATGGGTGTGAATATGTCTGGATGTGTTCATTGGTCTCACCTGTGGCTCGTCTCGTGATCACTTGGGGCTCATGTGGTTTTGTCTATTTATTGTGCGTTCGCGCAGTGTCCCGTGCTCGTCTTTGTTGTAGTCATACTTCATGTTAGATGTGTGTTATACGTGTGCTGTCTGCGCTATTTTGTATGTTTAATAAAAGTGACGTTTGCGCCGAAGATAGGACTTTGTGCATCGTCTTTATCCCACACCCCAGCATCACATTGTTATTGGTTATTGGTTCTTTATTATGTAAACAGATTTATTTTTCAAAACGATAACATGATCTAAAGAAATTACAGAAATGTCTGTATACTTGGTCATATATCCAAGATTAATTTTATGTAAAAGCACACAGTAAGAAATTGTATGTAAAAGCACAGAATAACTTGTTATAGTCACACTGCCCGTCACAGTTTTATTATTATTATTATTATTATTATATTATTATTATTATTATTATTATATTACTATATTGATTATGTTTATGAGGCTGATATGGCCAACTGACTTCACAGCAGATATCCAAATTCTAACATCAGTGATTACCTCTGAAAATGGAGACGGACGTTTTCCTGAGATTTATGCAGGAGTTCATGCCTCTGTGCACCATTGTGAACATTATTCAAAATAAATAATGTTTCAGTTCCTGTTTACCTGCAGGATTCTCACACGGTGTGGAGTCATCTCACTGGGTGGTACTATTTAACCTCTAACACTACAACCCCTCTGGGAGTTAAATCATCTCATCTACTCATTTAACTATGGAACCAATCTCATAAAGGAAATGAACATAATAGTCTTATTTACATGCAAAGTTTCTTTGAAACACTGTTTTTCCCATGCAGCTATCTAGAAGGCGTGAAGTAGATCACCCATTTCTTCCACTGAGTGTAGGGATGTATTCTTCCCCTTTGCAAATAACTCATATTCACTCGTGTACTGTGTGGGGTTTCTTTCCCTTGTATATGAGTCTGGAACTTGAGTTTGAGTTTGTGATCAATGGAGGTGAGTGTTCAGGTCAAGGTAAGACTCTATGTCCTGGTGGAGAGACAGGTGGAGGTAAGTGAGCGCAGTTATAGCGCAAACTCCATTTTATGAGGTCACAAATTAAGATCTTGGACTTTTGGTGTGTGAGCATTGTCCCTTTTATGGTGTCTTTGAATCACACGTGCTCACTGTAAGGAACATGCTTGGTGTTATCTGTTGAACTATCTTGACTGTTCCTGTCTCCACACTTTCCACCCCCAATTTCAGCTTATGGAGATCAATTCAACATGGGTCTAAAGTGGATTGAGTGACAGGTATGATAGTGTAAAACGTCTTTCCCATCAGGAGTTCAGCTGAACTATCACCTATGAACTATGTTGGATTTACATGATTTGCCATGAGAACCAGCCTTCATGTTTTTCACTGCCCTCTCTGCCTCAAAATAAGCCTATTGAAATCTTGTACTGGTAATTGCAAAAGTCTTATGAGAATGTCTGAAAACACTAACTAGTGAACTGTGGACCATTAGTTATAACCCAACTTTTGTCCATGGTCTTTTGGGAAAGTAAACAATTAAACAAACAAAGTCACCAAATTGACCTTGCCATTGGTACATTCACTTCACATATGTCACTGTTTGCCACCAGCTTTTGGAGTTGTGTACCAATACCTGACCACACATTATCTTTCTGCACTAGATCTCTCTACTGTGTCTTCTCCGCAAGGTGAAGGAGAAATATCTTAAGGTGGTTGGTTACTGATCGCATTAGAAGTTGTTTGTTCTCACATTCATTTGTGATTGCTCTTATATTATCTTGAACTGCATGCACACCTTAACCATTGGTGATGTGGTCCATGGATAAGCAATATTTCTGATTCAACATTATCCCTGTTTTATTTTTCTTTGTAGTTTTTTGAATATAGCATAAAGGTTCTGATCATGCTCTGTCTGAATTGCTCCAAAGACCAATGTGTAATTTGTGTGGCATCAACCTCCCGGCATATCCTCCGGGGTTTGCATTATCTTTTTTTGCAATATCTTTCCAAACATGGCAATTAAAGTCATGAGCAGGGCAAATTTCTTGGTGAGTGGGATCTCCCACTTCCACCTAATTTCTAAATTAAATGAAAAAAAAAAGACTTTGTTCCTCCACTTGCCCGATTGTGAGTTCAACAGACTTAAGGAGTGTCTGCCTTTTACACTCCTTTATTCTTCAACTTTGTTAAGTCAACACATGCTATTGCACCACTGAGGTGTGGGACAACAACCATTCTTGTGCATCAATCTGGTGGTTGCTCTTCCTTTGAGATCACTCCTTGCTGCTCCATACTTTCAGTTCCTATTTTACTTTTAACATTAGGGGTGACATGGAGCTGACATTGAAAAAAAGTGGCATTTTAGAGCAATTTGAGCAAATTGTCATCACAGACTAATGACAATTCAAGCTCACTATGTCAATCCCAGTAATCTCCTAGTGCCTGACTTGCTAGCCTTCTCCAAAGGGAAGCCTTCACACCTGACACAACTGCTCTTATGCTTCATGCTGAGCATGACTGAACATACCAAAAATACGCATTGTATCTTGACCTAGCCCATGAAATATATTTGTTGGGTTTTTTTTATTGCAGTCTTCTGAATATTCCTTTCTTATATAGCTCTTCTGGTACCACTCTAAAACCTGCTCAATTATCCACTTTCAATAGCACATCGCTGTTGTTGACTTTTAGTTTTATCAGTCAGAGCATCTGATGCATCTGTTTACTCTACCAAAAACTGTGCTGCCTCTTTTCTCTTTTGTTATTCATGGACATTTCACCGACAGCTCTGCACATTTGAGCACATTGCCCTTTCTTCCTGCACTGGTGGCAGTGTGCCTCTTCTGCTAGACACTATTTATTGTCAGTCGACACTTTGTTGCACCTTTTACATGGAGTAGCTCCCTGTAGCCAATATGTTTGCCAGGTATTCTGAAGTGCCCTCTGCTATGTGCAAACACCACAACGCCACAATAATGTCCACAGCTGCTTCACCTTTAAAGTTGATTTTCTCTTGATGCTTTTTCACCATTTTGGTGAATGTGCGTGATAGCTTTTACCAAGGCAAGCCCTGGGTCCAATGGCAATTGCTCAGATTGTTTCTTACAATCTTACAATTTAACTGATCTAACCCTAATCATTTCATTTTGCAATTGTTCACAGCCGCAAAACTCTGCTAGGCAAAGCAAAACAATTCTAAAGCTGTTGGCACTCTCTCCTGACTCCCAGTGTATCTAATTAAACTTCGCATGTTCAAATATTATGTTTCTTTGAGCCGTCTAACTAATTGCTCTGTACTCACTGGCTGACTGGATGTCAGCTGAGTGATCTGAAATGTCCTCAGCTTCATCTCCATCATATAAATGAGCCTGTTGACTTGATTTTACTCTGCTTGCAACCCATAATAGGTCTGGGCAATTCATCGAATTTCATCGTACATTGAAAACGACATAACTTTGCCCATGTCGTTATTTATGTTTTTGGCTTTAAATTATATCATATAACATATATTTCTTAACATATACTTAATATAAATATGTTATAACATATAAATATATGTTAAATATATTTAACTGTTCATATACTTTCTACTATATAGAATACTAAAAATTCTACTGCACGTGTAGTCTGTGACTCCGCTCCATCCAGTCAGCGACAGTGAAGCAACTTTTTTGTAAATTTTATAATCACAACAATACGATCTCTTTCATTAGAAAAAATAGCCCAGCTTTAATTGCTGAACACTTGTCAGTGAACTATAAGGCCAAAAAAAAAAAACCCAGCAAAAAACCCAAAATTGTTTATTAATCATAATCAAAGTAAAATGTCCAATTAATCATTATACTGATTTGAGCTCATATCGCCGCACCCTAATCCTGTATTTCTCTGATCATTTGAACTGGTTTTGTCTACGTCTATAGTGGCAGCATTTGACAATGACCCATTTTGCTGCTTTTTTAGCTTTAACAGCTACATATTACACAGTTTTAAACAATTTACCACAGTTCCATGAGGTCTTAATGAAATGTGTCTGTGGCACTATGTGGTGAAAATACCACAAGCATCATGCACCACAGCACTCATTTCACCCTGTTTAAACACCTCTGTTCAGAACAGCTGGCCTGAGTGCCTATATCTTTAAACGATAATGAGCCACTTCTCGCCCTAAATCCCCTCTTCCATGGTGTGTGCCAATACAAGTACGTACCCAATTAGATATAGATATAAAGCACATTTTCCCATAGCACAACATGCTAGAGTCACTAACCCTGATTACCTAAGAGAAACCTTGAATGCCGACCAGCTACAATTCAGGACAGGGTGCTGGGGTGAAATCTCTTGCAAATCTCTGTAAGATCAGCAGCAAGGAATATTCTGGTGACATCTACACCCATTTTCTCATTTTACTTTCACATTATTCCATGAAGTTCATCATAAAGACATTCAACTAACAAACCATTAGATCCGACTGTGGATCCTACAGCACGTATCGGCAACAACTTTCTAGAAAATTCCATCTGTTAGCCCAGCTGCTAGTGAAAGCTAGTGCTAAACAGCCAAAGAAACACATAGCATAATATTATAAATACTTACATTTCCCTAGTCTCAATTTTTGCAGCAGCCAGTTTGCATTGCTTCCACTTTTATGGCAAGTTTCATTGCCAGTGCTGACCCAGATTGGAAAAGCAGTCAGACTCAAAATGGGCAGCACACACATACATGTTTTTGCCGACTGTAGCTGGGATATTGTCATCAAAAATACATTTTATCCACTCAGCTTTTCTGTCCTCCGAGGCAGGGGGCTGACATAAAGCTTTTTGCTGGTCTGTGCAGCCAACAACAGATCAGTTTACGTTCTTACCTCTTAGTTTTGACATCATGCTAGTGGGTCCGGTGCTTGCAAGAAAATAATAGGTTCTTCTAAATTCTTAAAGGTCGTTCTAAACCTATGGGTGGAAGCATACTCAGATGGGGGCTTGTACAGTTCTAATGTGTCCCAATTCTAATGAGTATAAGCACTGTAAAATGTCATTTCTCACATGTCTCATTTCATGTGAGTGCTAGCTGTGCCACTTGGGCAACTTTCCCTCATTCTCTATCTTTCTGTTGAATTCCTGTGAGTTCCTTGTTTCAGGCTTGGGTGCCAGGTTCAGGATTCTGACACTGTGGTGTGTTAGGATGGCCTTAATAAAGTTACTCTACCGACAACGACAGTTACTGGAAACAGTAACATGCACCCCCACTGGGTGGTGCTATCTAATCCACAATGCACATAATACCCATTCAGGGAATAATTAGCTTAATATAAATTATTATATAAATACACACAGGCATGATCAGTTGCTAAACCTCTTCATTTTAACAATTCAGCATGAATTTGTCTCACTTATAATGGCAACTACCAATACTTTGGAATAAGGTTGATAGAATTACTATTACATTATTTTATATTTGCAGTTAGCCACACTGACGATATAGGCAGCTCCATCAGCCACTTTCAAATACACTGTTCACAAACATTTGCATACATTGGCTAAAGAAGCGTGACACAAATAAACCCCAAACAAACTTGTGAATTAAACGTAGTTTTTATAAAACACTATGACAAAGGAAGTCTAACTCCACACACCCTGCTAAAGTGGCAGCAGGGCTTACATCTGCACCCAGACGAGGCCCTAAGCACTTAAACCGCACCTGTGTCGGTGTTACTGCAGCACTGGGGACGTATACCGGGCCAGGACGTGTATACCGGGCCAGGACGTTTATACCGGGCCAGGACACGTATTACTCATGTGAACACCACACAGGGGGGACAAAACCATCATATTAGACGCGAACCGAGGGCACATCCACCGAACAGTCTTAAGTGCAGCGCGACCGCGCCACACCCACCGCATTGCAGAAGCTCGTCTCTACACCCGAGGCCGGTGAACTTGAGGAGGAACTGTGACACCAGCGATACGAACCGGCCGCTTATCAGGGACGTCCAGACATCTACAACCCGCCATGAGCCCTACAAACGCCACTACACCCTAATGTTGCAGAAAAACACGGGCTAGAGGGCAGCTACTTAATGTTTGAAGCATTGTTATTTATAGGCTATATAGAAGATGCGTAATTTGAGGCATTATAGCGACCTAAAGGTATTTGCGAGGTCGCACACATCACAAATCTAGACGCGTTAATCTACGAGGCGGTGTTCGTGTAATACGAGGAGCGCGAGGACGCGTCGTATCTAAACGATCATTGTAATTAAACACCTGCGTGTAGTTTAGGGCGCGCGCCGTCATCTATAAGCTATAACGGTACTGCGCTTTGCGCTCCCCAAATACATCTCTCTGCTACTGACAACACGGTTACATACGACCGAAAATGAGATTATGAATAGCAAAGATGTATATTTACCGACTCTGCTGTGTCGTATCAAGGGTGAGATGTTGTGCGGTCGCCCGGCGGTGTGTGTGTCCCCTTGTGCGCCCCTGCCTGCAGCAGCCCGGCTGACTGGCCACACTACAGAGACAGCGCAGGATTCTGGGATACTTATCAACCCTTACTCAACGCCTTCTTACCAACTTATGTAGCTCCTGCACACTGCAAGTCTATCCAAAACAAAACAAATCGCTCATTTAATTAATTTGCTATTAAAAGAAAACATTTACTATAATAATAATAATAATAATAATAATAATAATAATAATAATAATAATAATAATAAATATTTATACTTTATTATTATTATTATTATTATTATTAGTAGTAGTAGTAGTAGTAGTAATAGTAGTAGTACAATGTAGTAGCCTAATCATTGTTTGTTTTACTGCTTAAAGACTGGAGAGATCAATAAACCATAACTATGCTGTATAGTTCGACATGTGCTTGCAACAATCTCATGTTTGTTAAGTTTGAAATTTTTAGATAAACAGGATTGTTGTATTATGAACTCTTAGTCATGCCAGTGTGAAGGGCTACCTAGTGTACATGTCTAATACAGTACACCTTTTCCACATGCATAGTACACAACATGTGTAGATCTATTACACAAATCTCCAGTTTTGTTTGACTAATAAAATGCTTGAAGCAAACTGTAAGAAGAAGATTAATATCACTACAGTATACTGTTGTGACAACATCTGCATTATAACCTTCCCATCACAACAGTGTAATTTCATCCTTATTTATTTGGCTTTTATTCACAGTGAAGCACGTGTAACATTTCACATAATCTTATCATTTAAAGTTTTTCATATGTGAAATAAATATTTTGCTGATTATTTTATACAGAGGTCTGATTTTTTTAAACATTTGAACTACCTCAACCATTGATAGATTTCAAATTTGTTATATACACAACTATGCACAAAAAATCCATCTGGCCCCATCTGACTATTAGAATATGTATTAGCATGACATCAGGGCTAATGAGATGCAGCAGAACATATACTCTAACAGCATGGCAGACCATGTGATGTGTAACTGTCCAAACAGTATGGGAGCTGTGTACACTATACCTATCAAATCTGCTGATAGTTATTGTCATTTAATAAGATTTGGTGATTCATGCAATTTAGTGCTTATACCAGGTATGAGATCTTTTAACTATATTCAAACATGCCATTCACCTAATTTAGCATCTTAAAAATATAAGTACTGTGCATCCCTAAAACTGCCTGCTTGTGATTTCCTTCACTGCATTGCATGGCAAAATTCTGATAGCCAACAACAACATGCACAAGAGTTTGACCAAGAATCAGGGCAGCACCAGTCCCATATCACTGCTGCAGTGAACTCTCTATGAACTCTATTATTTGTCTTATAGCTTTTAATGACCACGGTAGCCGTCATCTCCACAAGACATTGGGCAGTGAGATGGATCTGGATCACTACCAGACACATATGGACAAGGACATGCAGGGTAGGGTTGCAACGGTATGAGATTTTCACGGTATGATAACTGTCTCAGAAAATACCGCGGTATCACGGTTATCACGGTATCACAGTTAGTTTGTATATTATTAAAAGATACACCGACCCTTAAAGAAATTACAACAAGTTATTTTTGTTCAATTAACTATTTATTGTAGAAACCTGGAACTATTGTATACAAAATGTGTCCTTTAAAAAAATAAGCTGTACACATGTTTATATAAATACTGCAAAATTAGAGAAACCTAAATCATGGATTTCAGTACAATTATTTAAGTTTAAATTATTTAATATCTGATAAACTCAGCCTGGGTCAGTGTCTGATCAACAACTGTTGTAAACGTCCGTTGTACTGCCAAATACTGCAGGAAGAGAGGATTTATTTCTGACATCATCACAATAGATTTCTATTTTAAGGTTTTCACACCGAGTCTGGTTTTAACATATCAAAAACAGGTACGTTAGAATTTGAACGCATGTAAATTAATAGCGTCTTTCACGTCCAGTGAAAGCAAGGACCATAAAAAGCTAGGTTTATACTTTCACTAGTGACCGTAGCACGCGACTCCGCACAGTTCTTTTGTCTTACGTTAACAAATACGAGCCTCTTTTAATTCCAGGACGAAACATGAGAGAACGTGAAGACGTTAAGATTGGGCGTTTTGGAAATAAACAACCATTAAATAATGTGATGAAAAAGCGAATTATTTCGAGTATATGTATAAATATTTAACTTAATTAAGTTTAAGGTGCTGGGAAATATTGAAACGGACCTTTAAAGTGACGTACAAGTGTTTTAATTCCACCTTTTAAACGTGTATGAATCCTGCAAACATGACTTTGTTCATTGCGCTGAGACGCGGCGCGCGCAAAGTTACAAAATTCGAGAGGTGCACGACCTCGCGAATCAACAGCGCGCGAGACCCTCGCGCACGGGCGGAGCCACCGCGATTCCGTCATTTTCGCCACTGATTTTAGTTTAGCTTTTTTTTTGTTAAAAAATGTGTTAAGTCTGATGCACTTTCTGCCATTCTCACTGCTGTGTGCTGAGTAGCTGAACCGGAGCGGAGTTGCGCATGCGCGGGTCAGTTTCTCCGCTGGCTTGCTTTTTACCGGTAATAAGCAAACGCACACGGTATGATAACCGTGCATTTTAATACCGTGGTATACCGTGAAACCGGTTACCGCTGCAACCCTAATGCAGGGTGACCTACAGGAACCAGCAACCTTGGTCCTGCTGGCACTGCCAGACATAATCTGGCAGCTCAACCTATGGGACAGCGGGCTGATATTTACCCAATATCACTGACCACACAAAGGGGCAGTCTTAAAGAGTGCTTGCCTTAAATTGCCTTTTGGTCCATGTCTATAACACTTATTATGTGAGGTTACAGGAATGGCAGATTCCACTGCTGAAAGGCTGATTCACAGGGCCAGCACTGCACAATGTTAGCACAGCATTAGCACAGCACTAGCATTGTGCTAGCACAGTGCTATGCCTGACTGCATTCATAAAGCTGGGCGGCTCCAGTAATGAGCCCTGCCAGGGTTGCAGTATTCAGTCCTCGTCCGGCCACGCTGCAGCCAAGGCATCCCTGTGTTCTACTGCCATTCCTGCACTGCTCTACCGTTCTACATGATCTATCTCTCTATTGCTCTCTTTCTCTCTCCGGATTTTGCTTGTTTTTTTTTCCTCAGTCCTCTCTCTCAATCACTCTCTGTCTCTCCTTGCTTTACACCTCTCTCCCCATGTTGGCAGTCTCATTCACTCTCTCTCTCTCTCTCTCTCTCATTTCCCTTTTCTCTCTCTCTCTCTCTCTCTCTCTCTCCAGGTTCTCTGCCTTTCGTTTGCCTCCCCCCCCATCCCTCTGACCCCACCCCCATCTCATCCTGGTGTATTCCCTGCTGTGCATCCTGATGAGTCTGGTCCTCTGGAATACTGCCTTAGTCAGGGTTCCCATCACATAACTGCACAAGGGCAGAGGAGCCTGACCAGACTGCAGTCTACAGCCGAATACAATGACAAGTCAAACGAACAGTTAGGACAATGTGTGTTAAACAGGTGCCAATCAATTTTCTATCTCTCCCTTCAAGTGTCATTTTAGATTTAGCTCTCTTGTCATTTCAGAGCTCTTGTCATTCGCTCCATTAAATTCAGCCTCATTAACACAGGCAAGACAATTATCTTGTGGGAAAAAAGAGGTACTGGAGTGAACAAATTCATTTACTGCTTGGCTGATTTCCACACACTAGGACAGTCAGTGGAGCATTCAGTCATATTCAGAACCAAATATGCCCAAATTCTTTAACCAGCTCCATCAAAACAGTGGTCAGCAGCTAGCAAGAACATAGATTACAAATGACTGAAGAGCCACTGCAGACTCACCCCTCATTCTACAAAGCTCAAATGGTCCATCAACTGATCTATAACAGCACAGTCATTATTCAGCACAACTGTCTTCTGCTCCACAAAGCTAATAACAAATTTATTTTGTTTGTCCGCTAGAATTCGGGGGGGTAAATAACTCATAATATCCTTAGCTGCTAAGCTCTAGATTATTTAAATATTCCAGAGTGACCTAAAAACAATCCACCTGGACACACTGAGTGGCAATTTCCATATCGCCAGTATTTTGATGGTGAGAGAGGCTGACCTCTCATGGAGGGAGCCAGTTAACTCATAGCCCGACTCTAACAGAGCTCTGCATCAGAGCAGCCAGGCAGTGGACTGGTATTACACCCACACGTCTGCTCACTGGGGGAGTTATTTATGAGATTTCTACACTTCCATTATAATGTTTCTTGTAGTCTGCCATTTTTTAACACTGTCTGTCAGGTTTGACTTGCTGCCAAGGATATAATTTTATCACCACCATTTAAAAATTGGAATATCTGCCCAATGTCAAAGTGAACTAAAGTTCAGATTTCATTCATCCTTTGTACTACAAACATCATCCTCTGATATCTAGACATCTCATCACGATTGGGATTGCCCTAAATTTTCTCCAGTACATTCAAACTTTGTACCCTGCAAAATGTGCACAGTATTTGTACAGTGTACATGTACAGTATACATTCTATTAAAACTGAACAAGTTAAAACACACAAGTCTGACAACACTTATAATTGAGCATGTAAATTATTGGTGCTCCCATCTTTAATCATTTGAAAGATCTTACAAACTGTGTGAATGACCTGGCAATTCTGCTGGGTTCTGAGATTTGTCATGTTTTATTCATGCTACTATAAGTGTCCTATTATCTGCCCTACATGTTCTGTTACCCCAGAGCTCCGTGCCACTGCCTTGGCCCTAGTCTCTACTAGAATGCAAAGCACACAGAACGAAAGAAGAAAAAAAACACTCCACTGCATTTGGTGAAAAAAGATGCTTTGACGCTGAATTATTTTGGAATAAAACAGTAGGTTCTACAGTGCAGTACAGTCCTGTACAGTCAGGTGATTTCCCCAGAGAGCACTGAACCCAGGTATTTAGGGTAGCTTGTGTAGGAGGAACAGCTTGATAATAATAAGACTCAGTAACCAGACTGGAGTCGACTGAACCTGGCTATAGGTCGTTTCAGACACACGCTTGGTAAAACGCCATTGCTCTTCTCTTTGTGCTGGATCGAGTTTCAACAATGACAATGCCAATTGATCTCCAATAATGATGTAGGTTTGTAGGATGGAGAACTGTTCTTTTTTAGGTTTGGGTTTTCCTGTGGGCAATAGTTCATATTGGTTGCTAGTGGAACTAGTGAACACATAGGGGTCAAGAGGAATATCAACTGTACTGGAAATTACCTGACAATCTAAACGATTTAGGCTGCCAGAAGCCACTAATTGTCTACAGACTGTAATGAACTGGAGTTGCAATATAATCAGTATCAGATGCCAGAGTTCCATGAGGCTCATTACTCAACAAGTCTCATTACTGACCATTTGACTGTGGAATTGAGTTGGTTGGATTAGTGATATGTGATGGTTCAGTTGTCCTCCATCTCTTGTATAAAAGTCCCATACAACTTTTATGTCAGCCCATTTGACTATTGCCTCAATTAGGTAATAGGTTCTAGATTTTACAGTCACAACAAAGCAAATATCTACTGTGGTTATTACAGATAATAACAACCACGTTGTAATTTTTTTTGTAAACTGGATGCATATACTGCATTTGTAAGATATACTGAAGTCAAAGAAGAAATGTGGCTCATATGTTTAAGGTTGTTTTGTTAACCAAGAAGTTGATAAAAAGCATTACACGGATACAGAAAAGAAACATGAACACAATCAATTCTGTGTCAAGTGGTTTGTGACGCACACACACACACACACACACACACACACACACACACACACACACACACACACACACACACACACACACACACACACACAAAAGCTTCCTCTTCTCTACCAGCTGTCATCCAGCATTCATTGAGACAGTCGATAACTGGATCACGCTGGGTCTGACTGACCCACCTACTACAGCACCAGCCTGACCCTGCCCACTCCAACTAGAAGCTCCTGATGAGACTGAGCTGAGGGGAGACTGATGGGACTGATGGGACTGATGGGAGACTGAGCTGATGGAAGACTGAGGAGACTGAGGGGAGAGTGAGCTGATGGAAGACTGAGGAGACTGAGGGGAGACTGAGCTGATGGAAGACTGAGGAGACTGAGGGGAGAGTGAGCTGATGGAAGACTGAGGAGAGTGAGGGGAGACTGAGCTGATGGAAGACTGAGGAGACTGAGGGGAGACTGAGCTGATGGAAGACTGAGGAGACTGATGGGAGACTGAGCTGATGGAAGACTGAGGAGACTGATGGGAGAGTGAGCTGATGGAAGACTGAGGAGACTGATGGGAGAGTGAGCTGATGGAAGACTGAGGAGACTGAGGGGAGACTGAGCTGATGGAAGACTGAGGAGACTGATGGGAGACTGAGCTGATGGAAGACTGATGGGACTGATGGGAGACTGAGCTGATGGAAGACTGAGGAGACTGAGGGGAGACTGAGCTGATGGAAGACTGAGGAGACTGATGGGAGACTGAGCTGATGGAAGACTGAGGAGACTGATGGGAGACTGAGCTGATGGAAGACTGAGGAGACTGAGGGGAGACTGAGCTGATGGAAGACTGAGGAGACTGAGGGGAGACTGAGCTGATGGAAGACTGAGGAGACTGATGGGAGACTGAGCTGATGGAAGACTGAGGAGACTGAGGGGACTGAGCTTCAGTCAGGAGACACCAGATATCACACTGATGACAAATGAATGACCAGAAATGCACTGGCCCACAGTTCATGCAGCGGGCTGTTCAGTTCAAAGGCTGCAACAAAGGAACATAATCTCATTCAAAGGTGTCCACGATTCCAGGTGTTTTTCCAGTTTTGTCACAGTAATTTTCTAATAAGAATCAGAATTCCACTCAAAACACTTTAAGTAGCATTGACATGTAGCTGTATTAGAGAAATGCAGGCTTTCCAGTTGGACTGTGCCTTTGTAAACATATATTTGGGTTTGGTGCTATAATATGGTTAAAGAATTACCTGTAGTATCCATAGCATTTTGTTCACAAAGCACAACAGAACTATCACAGTATTAGTACCTCTCAAAGTAACACACATAGTGCTATAGTGTGTCGTGTGTAACAGGAGTGTGAGTTAATATGCTCGTGAGGGACGCGATGAACACACGCCTGAGCAGGTCTTCTAGATTAGTCTCCTTGTTTTGAGGATACACATCCCAATCTGACCACCTCAACAATGTTTAACCACATTTTAATAATGTCAAAGGGATGTGCAGCTTTGAGCCCATGTTAAAAAAACAACTGGTATTAAAAAAGAAGAGAGTCGTTCCTTTTCTACACTCTCTTCTTTTTTGGTACCAGTGTTTTTTCAACATATGCTCAAAGCTGCAGAGAGAGACAGAGAGAAAGAGAGAGAGAGTTTTGCCAGTAGAGCCCAGTGACTCTCAGTCCACACAACCAAGTATGAGTACAGCATTCTCACTACAACAACAAGCAGTTGGGACATCCTCTCTCTGCAGGCTCACCAGCTGTGGAATCCCCACCATCAGTATTTGACCAATGGCATTGCTGAAAGTCAACCCAAATATAGACTAGTCACAAGACACTACACACAAATAAGTATGAAGCTTGCTTCATGCTTACAGATCAGTCTGTAATTCTATACCCTGTGCCAACAGCACTTCAAGTAGAAACATGCAAAGCTCATATGTCTGAAGAAAGAGGCAGTCAAGATATCATAGCCACAGCAAACAGGCTTCTCTCTAGCCAGACAAATAGTGCTTGCAAAGAATTTAATGACACTTCATTTCTGAAAGGAAAGGCATCTTCATGCACTGTGTGCTTGGCAAGCTGCATGTTAAGAGTGCAGAAGAGATTAGATCAGTCCCTGTTAATTCAGCAGTCTAACTTAAACAGGCGTTCCAGCCTGTGTGTGTAGAAGACTTAGAGTAACCACTTGGAATAACCACTATTTATTGCTCAAATACTTCTAAGACACGTTAAAAATTGTGGCCGTCTCTAATGTTTGGCCTTGCCTAGAATGTAAAGGAACACAAGAGATAATACATGGAAATGCATTTTAATCAATCATGTAGAATGGCTATTTGTAACATTCATTTACATTTAGTGTACAGTGCAATGGCCATACCATATTATACACAGTACTGGACTAAATTAAGAAGGCTCGTAAACCACTGGAAGCGGCTTTGGAATAATACAACATCTCTAACAGTTCATTATTTTCAAGTCTCTAATCATGGAGGTCCTCAGAGTCCCTGAGAGACAGGGCTTGATTGAGGCATCTAGCACTTCAGCTAGCAGTCATTTTTCGCATGCAGAGAGATCTAATCCAAACCAAAATGGAAATGTGAAATTACTGCTTTAGTGCTCCTCCTCACAGACTAGAGATGCTTGCCACAGGTTCCAGCTCAGAGCTCCCCAGGTCTGGCGCTGAAGGCCTGCTGTATGGTACAGGGAAGTGTTCTCTGCCCATTCATTCTACATCTAACTCCTGAAACCATATCAGGACCATACCAGATGGAGCATTTCAGCATAGTGATGTCACCTTCTAGATTTACATTATGACCAGGGTTGGACTCTCAGAGTAAGTTTGGACTCTCAGAGTACGTTTATGGACGTCTGCCTTAAGGACCAAGATAATTAACATATGGAATCTGAAACTAATCTGATCGTAGATTGTTTACAAACACATACCACCTCACTTCCACTCTCGCATTACATGCACAACAAAAACAGCGTATCTGTTAATTTTGTGATTGTTTCATGTGGTAAGGTTACTGGCCAACTGATATCTTCAAGCCTGTTCTCATACTGGTCACTGTGTCAGTAGAGATGGTATCATGAAACCTCATAGGTTGTAAACAGTGGTTATTTGATTAAAACGATGTGGATAAACCCATAGTTGGTCATGAGAGTTTTAAAAGATCAAAGACACTTTGAATCTCTGTTCAGTTGTCTTTAAGAAGTCAATCATCAGCGTCATCACATGAAACATTAATGCTCTTATCAAGGAACCGTAACCCTACAGAGTCACAGTACAGTGCTTGACAACACATGCATGCATTCATTTCAACTAGAGGGTTGCGTTTATAGTACTGTTGTCTAAGGTGACTCCAACTGTTTATAAAAGATTGCCTTGTCCTCATTAAGACACAGTACTAAGTTAACTTGCTAATAATGTTCATGTGTACTAGTATGAGATGTGGTAGCAAACACTGATTGTCCACTTTAGACAGGAGCTATGTATTCTTGATCATAGGAGACACATAGAAAACTAAGAGCAAATACACCGTAGAAAATGCCATCATGAACCCAAGCTGTTCTGTTTACCTATGCCCATGCCCAAATCTTCATGAACACAGGGTTATGCCATGTGACTGTACCTTGAACACCAGCCTCTCCCTTGAGATTAAATGATGAACACTGGGTACCCCCATTGAAATTGTCCCATGAACACTGGGTACCCCCATTGGAATTGTACCATAAACACTATGTCCCCTATTAAAATGGTACCATGAACATTGGGTACCCCCATTGAAATGGTACCATGAACACTGGGTACCCCCATTGGAATTGTACCATGAACACTGGGTCCCCTATTGAAATGATGCCATGAACACTGGGTACCCCCATTGATATTGTACCATGAACACTGGGTACCCCATTGATATTGTACCATGAACACTGGGTACCCCCATTGATATTGTACCATGAACACTGGGTACCCCCATTGATATTGTACTATGAACACTGGGTACCCCCATTGCACAGAGATTCCACACAGATTTCAGCCCACGTTGCCTCCAAAAAGAAAGCAAGCTGCAGAGTTTGAACCATTCAAGTTTGAACATTTTCAAAGCAGCAGAATCGTTCCTGTCTCAGAAATTGACATTCATCCTGTATTTTAAGCAATAAAGTAAAACAATAACATTCAGGTACGATAAGTCATTTCTGTAATAGAGCTCTTTATGGGCTGCTGGTAAATAAGGGGAGTCTGATTTATAATGGTGAATCAATTCTAATAATTTGGCTTTTCATAGTGCTCATATTCCATAGCTCAGGTCCTTTGCAAAAAAGGGAGAGATCACTGAACCATCCACCCAATACCCCCAAACATTATATCCAAAGAGGCAGATGGAGCTATGAGATAGTAATAGACCCATGATGAGGTAAGGAAAATTAAACAATGACCACATATTCACGAGTAGAGTTGGACTCAATGTCTGACAGCATGTATTTATGCCGGGTGTTTTTTAATCTCTAAGCACCTGTAAAGCTGCAGCATTTGCTGTGCTTAATCCATCTCAGAGGGGTTCTGCAGATTAAGCACCATGCAACTAAGTTTCCTTCCTAATGACAATCTCACCATTAAAGTCCAGCTGTTTATGTATGAAGTCCTCCGCATGCATAATATTAGTTCTGTGACAGTAATGACAGCCTTTCTATAGGCCATTGATTCCTCTGACCTGGTTAGAGTTTTGAATAGTGTGTTACAATTATAAAGCTGGGGAAAGCTGATTTTAGATCAGGCAGACAGAAGGCAGTTTATTGTGGCCATTCAGACATTACTCAATTAAGAAAGAGGACAGCAAATTGGTTTACAATGCATATGTATCCAATAATGGAAAGTATCTGGATATCCTGGTACCCACTTCAGGCTGTTATGTCAAATGCATGTATGCGGAGTTGCAACATCACATTCAATGTTGGAAATTAAGACATTACAATATTATTCAGTAGCAGCAGCAGAGTATTACTTAAATGGGTACTCACAATCATGATCCATCCAGCAGTAAAATAATGGTCCACCCACAAAGATGAGGACATCCGGATACATTCAGAATGAAAAGGAGAAAAAATTAATTGCAATAAATAAATAAATAACATATTTCTCATAATAATCCTTTCAAAAGCTTTAAATGTTTAGAAAATTCTTAAAAAGCAAATTTACATTAGCAATATAGTTAACACATAGCTATAGGCATGGTGTAAGCACTCCAAGCTGAAAATGAAGCTAAGGGCTTCAATGAATGGACCAGTCCTGTAAAACGTACTGCAAATATTTAAATACTTACGTGAACAAAGCCCCAAGTTATTCTTCCTATCAAAAATCTCGCAAAAATGATACCTACTGAAAAGTGGACGCTAATAATTTTCAAACTAGAAGTCGGACCTGGTTGACAGCGAGACATTTTTACTTTAGGTGAATCTGGGACTTCATATAGCTGCTGCTCGACGAAGACACGAAACTACTGCTGGATGGACGGAGATACGGACCAAATGTAAAGCACACAACCCTATAGAAACATTAAATACCACTAAGTGCTCCCAGTTTATTAATATCCCAGTGCGTTTTTTAATCAAAGCAATCTGGGAGAAAAGAGTTCGTTCTGTAGACTGTACACTTTTAAAAATATATATTTTAAAAAACGACATTTAACGACATCAAGAATTGTATGATATTATATTGTATACTTGATAATTCGTGGATACAGACATTTTTTTGAAGCTATTTGGTTTTCAGAGCTCAGTATAACTGTCACCGTTATTGCTACAGATACCTACACGCTGCAATAACCGAGTGAATATCCAGGACCTGTAAATAATGCGGCGGAGTTATTTAGCCTTCTAGTATGCAACAAAATAAAATACTTAACGGCATCAACAAATAAGGCAGTTAATACAAGCACGCCACAAAAACTGCAGCAAAGTAATCTAATCAGACCGAAGACTAAATGAGCTGCATTACCCAGTAAGAGCAGCACCAGATGTTATACCCCATTAAACCGTGTTCTGGACGGGCAGCATTCACACAGATTCATAATTAATTCATGACAAAACATTGCGGTCCACATATAAACACAAAGACTTAGTTACTATACCTTTCGAAAATTCCGATTTGCTGTTCCAAAAAGCAGCTAATAGCGATGTTAGTCTATCCAACACCTCAAAGCCTGTACTTTTCCACGGAACATCAAACCCAAAACAGTGCTAATGTCATACTATGCTGTAAACAGCCGAACCTGGACTCCAAACGTCTCTGCCCAAGCATTGGATCAGGACATGTACCGGGCTCATCGTTTGTGGAACCACACCCACTCATAATAATATGCCATTCCACAGTAGTGTCATTTATAGTGAATTAGCGTAATGCATATTGGAGCTTTGGCCATTCATTGCGTGTAGGTTTGTACACATAGTCATCACATATGAATTAAAAGGGAGATGTTTGATGGACGTTAGCTGTGACAATATTGAACACCTATAAGATACTACTACTGCGGTGACGTCACTAGATAACCTTGCATTGAAGCATTCTGTGACTGGACTGTGTAGCCTGGTACTAATATTTTATTTATATAGTTTTTAGACATTAGCTCTGTTTTAGACTGATTGGCACACTGTTGGCACACTAAGAATAAAAATAAAATAAATCACAAAAATCAACCTGAAATCACCAAAAATGTCAAGTATGTCTGAGCCTAGCTGTCGGTTTGGCAAAACATTTCTACAGGCAAATTAACAGCAGTATAACACCAGGCCAGTACTGCAGTCTTTTGAAGCTTCTGTGCAAGTGCTGTCCGACTATAAATAATTCAAGATAAATCAGTCACCTGGAATAAAATACTTGCCTTCTCATTGCTTTCTAAAGCTAAAACCTAAAGGCTGTTTTAAGGGTTGTTGAAGGGTTTGATGGTGTCAGAAACCTGCAGAACGCCATCATGTTCTTCTGCCTTTTATACATAATTATACAGTATAATAAGTTCATATTCAAAATGATTACTGGGACTAGCTGAAACATTGTGCATCATCGACACATTAAATATTATTAGTGACACACATCGGTATTTAAAATGAAAACATTTGACTTCTGGTTGTAATTTTTCAAGTCTGAAAAATAAAAAGCAAACAGCAAAACAACAAAAAACAGAATTATGGTCTCTTGTTTGGAGAGAAGTCCATAAGTCACCTTAGTCTGATATTTCTGTTGCTAATCCACAGGTAACCATACAGCACAAGTATGTTTTCATCCAGCTCAAGGGTTGCAAGGCAGGCTCTGAAAGAGAAGCAACCCATTCTTACGTGATCAATAGGATCACCACGGGGAGCAGGCGGATAAGAGCATATCAGCTGGCCTATTTTTGGACCTCACTAGATACAACCAGAAGCTATTTCATTGAGAATATTGGCCCCACTACAGTCTACCTCCATTTCAGGATTCTCATGAATCGCATCTGGGCTGCAGCAATGCAGCAGAGTTGTCCAACTTCATCAAAGTGTGATGTGAGAGCCATTAAAATGCAAAACCCACCCAAATGCATGAAGAGAGATACTTACCTTCAGCCTCCCCCGAGCATTGCAGCTCCGCCTGAGTACTAAGATTGCATCTGCTTCCCCCCCTAATGCACAGTGCGTTGTTATTACTGTGGCTGCCTGCAGTTGTTTCTAAAAATGTGTCAGTGAACAACTTCCTCAAAGCCACTGAAAGCACCAAGAACCAAGAACGGATTAGCCTGTAAACATCTGATCATACAGCAGGTGTGTCATAGCACTGCATCACTATGGACTCATCAGTTTGGGTAATATTATAGCAAACATGCAGTAATGGCACTTAGTGGACAACGGTTGGAGAAAATATGAAGTGTATAGTGTATTAATGTCTTGGTTAAAGCCGAGGTTTTTAGCTCAGATGGATAACGCATGCATATATCAGACCAGCATGAACGAGGTTTGTACTGTCAGACTGCAATGAAGGCTGACCGAGAGGCAGGAAGATCTCAGCCTTTTTCAGAATTAAGGCCTTCAGAACCAATATTCTTCTAAGACTTCCAAAAAGAAGACAAAATTACTGAAGACCATGTTACAACTTTTTGGTTGTTTGTGTTAATAATGACAAAAAAGAGTGATAATATGTGTGAGTGAGGAATTTAAATGCAAGACCAAGGTAGACAGTTAGTATTTACATTCTCAGGCCTTTGTGGGTTTTTTTAATTTTTATTTTTAGATGCTGGATGTACAAGATAAACTTATCCATTGATGAGCATGAACCACATATATGTGAATATATTGAATAACATCAAAAAGTGCATTGAAAATGTTCTCATTCTAACCAGGTCTTCAGATCAAGTATTTTAATTTTACACAGATATACATGAGAAGAGATAAAAGTACACAGAGCACCAAGCAGAGGATCAATAGTTCTTTTCAAATGTCAAGTGTGTATGCAGACTCATATAGAAATTCAATGAACTAGCTGTAGAAGCACTCTTCCAGTTTGGGACATTGACAGCCTTGTATTTCTTAGGCATGTATTTCTTAAAGGTGTTTATGCAGAACTAACAGTGCTTGAGTTTGGAGAGTTCTGAGCATTTTATAGTTTTTTTTGGCAGGCAAATAATACTTTTTTATGCATTTAAATAATTTCTATCTTGCTTCTGAGCTCTAATCTGACCTTTATTTGGTCTTTTCTGAGTTTACTGACGGCAGTGTTCCAGAGCAGTAGATTATAGAAAACAAGCATGGAGCATTTGCTTTAGATACAAGCAGCTTTCTTACAACGAACATAAGCGGCTGCATGTATTATGTATAACGTATTACGAGCTCGCCACCTAGTGGCCAAAGCTGCAACAAGCATACACTCGCGAACAGTAAATCAAAGCTGTGTTGGTGAGGTTCCCTTTTCAGGTGAGGTTACTGCAAGTCTGGTTTGCTCTTAAGTGTCCTGTGTACAGTTAAACAGAACGCAACTATGCCTCTATCCGGATTGTTTTAAGACTTTAGTAAAAATTATTTTGTGGTTCAAGTGATATTAGTGAATGAATGAATGAATGAATGAATGAATGAACTATGAACTATGAAACTTGAATCTGTGTAAATTTGATTATAAATCAATATTTATTATAAATATGTGTTAATATATTTATAACTGAAATGCTAAGGATTTAAGATTTTAACGTAGTAATCAGAACTTGTACTTCTTTAAGTACAATTTTACTGCTGAAATAACAGCAGTAAAATATTTTCATACTTATATACTCAGAAATGAATGACTTGTCCGACTTGTCCTCATTCAGAAAAAAAAGAAAAAAGAGTCAGGCACGTATCTGACGTATCTGCGGTAGAAATTGTCCATAGAACCAGAGTCTTGACCAAATAATAAAAGGTCAGTTAGCATCAACACCCAAATCATAAAACCATGACATCAGAAGCATGTGTGTCCTTATAATAACATTATTCCTAAACTTTCTAATATAATCTAAACTTTAAACAATGATGAATGCCATAACCTATTAATAACCTTTAGTAAGGCTCATTTAAAAGTTTTAGAAATGCAAAAAATGATACACTATTGAATCAAGCTCTTCACATTTTCAGTGAATCTTTGTTGTTGGGATACAATCTGTGGTAAAGGTATCCCAACCCAGTCACTACTAAGAATGCTTTTTTGTTTCATCCCACACAAATCTCTAGAATTCATTATCTGCTATAATTTTATATGTTATAATTATATCTGGCTTAGCCAGTGGATCTGGCTATTTATGGAGTGAAATGAGGAAGCTTCATATAGCCCATGGGAAAATGTACCACTAGATGGCACTGTGAGATGAGAACTTTGGCCTTGAAGTATACAATATTTATAACAGGCAGCAGTTAATAAAGACAGAGGCAATTTTTGTCCCCAGAGAAATTACTTTCCTTTCCATGCCCAACATATCTGATTCATACAGTATCTGTATGCATGTTGTTTGTTTGTACAATCATGGTGATATTTACAATTTCCTGTATCTGCAAAAGCTGGACAAATCTCCTAGTTACATTAGCAGAGCAGATAGTGGAGTCCTTTGTCTCACGGGTTTGCACATGGCCTCATGAACGCTTCAGTTCTTCATCGTTTTTGTTCTTCTCTTGTTACCATGTGCAACGATTGGTGGAAACGAAACACAGCTGGCATTACTTAAACATCTGTTCTACTTTTCAGTACAGATCTTGAAGCACCTTTTAATGCTTTGAACCAGAAGAATTCAGATGTGACATTTACGTCTATTGGACTCACGGATATTTTTTTGGCTTTTTAAATATATAAGAGTATTTCTATTACAGTGTTGGGATCAAAAATACTTGCAAATGTGCGTAAGCTTTCACTGCATGTAGAGACTCAAAACACCTCATAGGCAAAATATGTGAGGTCTGTAGAAGTCAGCATAATGGACGTAGCAGACATATTCATAATGCCTGAGCATTTGGATATGATGTTCCAGTCCATATTGAGACAACATGACCAGATATTCTCATTCAGTCTTGTTGCATTTGCAGAGACATGGTTAACAGAGAAATGTGTCCGCTTTCATATTTCTCAAACAGACGCCTGATGCCTGAACAATGGTGAATCAGCATGACACAGCTGGAGTGAGATGAAGAGACGTGTCTTGAGTTGACGTCGGTTTGCAGTGCGTTTTTCTTCAGAAGCTCTTGAAACATGACATCACCCCTTTGCTCCCTGGAGAACATCTTTATCTTAACCAAAGGGAAGCTAATCTATCAGTAGAGAACACTGTTGCAGAGTATATATAGTAACATTATCACCATGGTTGCTCAGTTAATGTTTTGGCAAGAAATTATTTTAGATATTAGATGTTTCACATTAGAACAGTCAGTGACTTACATGTTATTTATCTTTACTTTAACTGAGAACAAGAACTTGACCCTCCAAGAAAATAAATGATCCTCCCGTTATTTGAATCAGAAGGGTGATATTTTATATTCAGAGCACGATTAATCTCACTGTAATGATGACATCTAGGAAACTAGCCGTTAATTACTGTAGCCCTGAACCACCAAACCAGCCAAAGGAAACCTGACTATGGAGTGAAATTATGGCAATAATAGGAACACAAGTCACAAATGACAGTAGTGTTGTTACAAGCAAAGCAACAGAAAACAGTGTTATTTAAGAGAGAGAGAGAGAGAGAGAGAGAGAGAGAGAGAGAGAGAGAGAGAGAGAGAGAGAGAGAGAGAGAGAGAGAGAGAGAGAGAGAGAGAGAGAGAGAGAGAGAGAGAGAGAGAGAGACAGAGAGACAGACAGACAGACAGACAGGAGCTTTGTGGCAGGTCCCATAAAGACCTGTCTGGCAATCTGGCCAAAGGTCATCATGACAAAGGTCATCTACATGACAAAGGTGATCCAGACAAACTCCCTCTGCAGAGAAGCTGACTGTAGCTCCACTACTACATAAACCACCTGCTGGAGCCGAAAACGACAGAGATGGACCGAAAGAGCTGAACAGTCAAGCGTTGTGTTAGTCTGAAGAGGGAAAAGTAATCTGATGGAGTTTTAAAGGTTGACAACTAATGAGAAAGGTTTGGACAGTTCAAGGATACCATAGCTGTCAGATGTCTGCTACTCCCATAGAGGGATCTCTCTCCTGGTCCTTACAGACGGCTGATGTAGGGTTATTTTCCAAGTTTTATTTTTCTGAAATTAAATGATGCTAAACCTTCTTATTGTGTAGGACTGCGTATTGCTCAACATTCAAACACTATGAACTGTAGGGATGAAAAGACAACACACACATCAGTTCTAGAATTCTAGTTTATATTTCAGAAATGATTGTACTCTATGATGATCATCATGGTTTGGTGTGTGACACAAGGAACACGGGGGTAAGCATGTACTTCAAGATAGCATGATTCAGCACTACCCACATTTAATCAGGTACATAAAAAACACACTCACACAGGACTCTGTATCCAGAAACACATCATGGTATTTTGAATGGAGGAGCTCATGGAATCTGATGATACTGAACAGAGCAGGCCATTGTGCTAGAGGATGTATTTAGTTCAGGCAAAAGCCATTACAGCCATTTCTAAACAAGCAAGACATCTAAAGAAACCAGAAACATACAAGTTTAATAAAAAACATTACAGAATTTTTCAGGTCAAAATGCAAACATAATGCTTTGTCCACAGGCAGTCCACATTTCAAATAAGATATTGCTATGTATCAAGTCAAACTTTTTAAAAAAATCAATAATCTGGTTAATTAAAAAAAAGTCCAATGACACTACAGTAAAAAAGACATGCCGCTCAGAGAGCGATTCTCCATTAATTAACTAAACAACACACGTTTGGAACAGCCACTTTGCATTCCTACTGGAAAGACTGACCTCTGACCCCAGCAGAGACACACCTGTGCTATCACACTCTGAGATGTTTTGTTGCCCTTCATTTTTGCTTTGCTCCTTCAGTAAACAGCAATTATAAGAGTCTTTGGACCTGACATGCCAGTATAATTTTAACAAGTTGTGTTACTGCAAACCTCATCTTGAAAGGCATCAAACAATGAATTCCTACAGTATGGATTATGTTCTGATTTTTACCTAGAGACCACCCTAGTGGATGTATAAACGTTCATTTTCTCTAAGGGCTAAAGTATCCATTGCTGTAATAATTCACATATAGTATCCCTATTAAATCCACTATTTAAATTCACTGCCCCAATCCACCAGTTCAATTAAATTTCTACACTCTCTGTTTCAATGTCCTCCAAAGTAGTGTCTGACCGGGAGATCATGATGAGTTTGTCTTTGTTTGAGTACCGCCTGACGACACCACTGTCGGGTTCACTGGAGGCACCCTCCTCTTCAACGGGGAGAGATTCTGAAACTTCACCTTTGGACAAAGGATCTGCAGAGCTAAACAGCGAGGACTCGAAGGACTCTCCTCCGAGGCCCTCCAGTTTGATGTAGCCCCCACTACTCAGGCCCTCCATTCGAGGGCAACTGAGGCGCCTGGGTCGCTCCATGTGCCGGCGTGAAGGGGTGGACGGGCAGATGCCCAGGCCGATGGACCTGGAGTAGTCCGATAGGGCACTCAGGGACAGGTGAGACCCTCTGATCTTGGGGCCAGGTGAGGCAGGAAGCAGTTGCACTTGCGAGCCCTGTTGGGAGACGTGTGGCATTCCCTGCAGACTGCCGCTGCTCTTGTAAACCTCCACTGAGTCCTGGGAGAGGATGGAGTGAGTTTGAGCCATTTCCACACTGGCTTTGGTGATGCTCCCGGATGCTGCCAGAGACTCAAGGCAATGGCGAATAGCATCTGCATCCAAATGCTCGTTGCTTACCTCCCCAGTCCTGTCTGAGCCCCTCCTCTTTTCTACAGACCTGTGGTTGAGCTTCATCATTGGTAGCGTGAACGCACTGCCTGAGGACGTCATGAAGGTTCTGCTCTCCCAGTGCTTGGGCACTGTTGATGATTTGGTGGCTCTGTCTTGCTCCCTGCAGATGCTATACACAGTATCTGTGAATGAATGCCTGTCCTGTGGAAAGTCCTGTGCCTTCCCATTGGATGACCGTCTGGACGGCGGCAGGCTGCCCTGGTGCTGTTTAAAAGAGCCTGAAGATGGCCAGGACTCTTTTGCTAGCACAGCAGCACTGTAAATAGATCCTGGTTTACCCTCCAGCCCCTTTGATTGTACATAGTTTACAAACCCATTGTGCGAAGCGTTGTCCTTAGTTCGCAAACTGTGGATGTCAATGACTGTGGAGTAAATGTCTCTGAGGTTGATGATTTTTGTCTTTTTGTCCCTGTTTTCATGCAACACTGCATTGGCACAAATGAACAGGAAGATCCCGATGCCCATTATCAATGGCCCAAAGACTTTTAGCTTATCTGAATATAAGTGTCTATTCAAAAACTCAGCAAAAGCCCCTAGCTTCGGTAAATTCTCAGCTGTGCCATTGGAGTGATTGGAGATGAGCGTGTGTCCATTTAGCTGATGAATGAGCTTGCCATTAGTGGTCCAGTTCATTGACTTGGGCACTCTTACATCTTCAGGTCTCTGTGGTTTGTGTAAGCTGTTAGGGGTGAGTAGTGGGTACAGGCTGTCCTTAGGCCAGTAGCCCAGCACTGCCAAGGCGATGCCCACAAGCAGCACAAGGATGCCAAGCGCAGCGACCAGACCGGAGATGGAGAAGAGCTTCAGTTTGCCCTTCACCACCACCACCTCACTTTTCCTCTTCTTCTTGGCTTTCCTCTTACGCTTGTTCTCCGCACGGTTTTTGGCACGGAGGGAGTCTTGGCGTCTGGCTGAGATCCGCAGAAGACCCCCAGTGGCAATCATAATGAGGCCAGAGCTTGTGAATAATTAATCATCCTGAATTTGACATAAAGAGAGAGAAGCAGTTAGAATGATAGTGCCATTAAGCTGAATCCCTAATGTGAGCAGATTAAAGTATACTAAAGCATCTGCAGTATTACAGTAATTTACATGATCTGATGTATTTCAAATACTTTGGGTATTCTGCACCCCCACCTCAGCCCCATCCCACCACACCCCAAAAAAAAGCAAATAAAGGGAAAAAAAGTGAATGTTTAAAAAGGTCAAGTTAGCCAAGCAAATTTGAACTCAAATCAATGGAATATTTGTTCTCCTGGCTCTTGTTCATCTGACATGATAACTGAACTGAGGAAACGTGGGGTCCAGGAGGCACTGCGCATTTTGAGTACAGCATTGTGACATGGCATCTTGTGCAGGCCCGGAGAGCACGCGTGATTATCAGCCATGCGTGGGAGTCCAGGAGAACTCATACTACGCCACGCAGACAGATGTGACTGCACAGATGATATAACCCACAGCCACAAATACCCAAGCAAAAAGAGAATTGGGAGATTTCAGGACTCTTTCAACAAAAACACGACTCTTTTCAGGTGTAACCTGCTTTGGAATTCTTCATCTACTAGCAGATCAGGAAACCCTGCAGAGTTCTGGGAATTAATGCTTAATAATCTGACATTATCAGTTGTGGGGTAAAGAATAAAACACACCAAGGTATAAAGAGAAGCAGAGAGGCTTGGAGGTACAGACAGGCTTTGTTTGCAGAAAGGATGGTACATCTAATAGAGAATGTATTTCAGACATGCTCACATGCAGGACAAGAGCAATGGCAACAATGCCTTTATAGTCATGGATGCTGGTGTCTCTGTGGAAGACAGTAGAGTAAAAAAATGGTTTTGTACACTCTTTACAGAAACAGCTTGATGCATCATGCTTATGTGTGGATTTTACTCACTAATAATGAATATAATTAATATGCAAAGGCAGACCAAGGTTCTGAAGAATGCATTTAAAAGACTACAACTGACATACTTCAAACCTCCTGTAAGGAATAATCAGCTCAATTGGATCAGAGTTAAGCAACAGAATACATTTAATAGGGTTGATTTCATGGTGTTGATCTTGAGACCTCTCTCAAGATCATGGTCATAAACATAGCCTTGGTATCATTCTCATTACTTAGAGCTTTAGTCTGGGTGTTGATTTATGGTCTTGGAAAATACTCCATTCTTTTTCTGCAAGACTTGATGAACACTTTCTTCCACCACTAGTCTGCACTGTAGAGCACAACATTCGAAACCATTACTAAGATCTGTCTTAAAATGTATTTATAGATTTTTGCACATCAAAAACTAGTATAAAGTAAAAAGAATGCTTGGCTGCTTGAGACAGCATGAATTTGATATATACAATTTCCAAAATATCAATACAATATCAATCCAAATGCTATACAATTCTTAATTGTAGCTGTTTCTTTATGATCAGCACATGATATTGAATCAGTTATGGCCCTCTAAAGGCATTTTAGGGTTTACCTTGAAGAAAGCTTTCTCTTGGAAAGAATGTTCCATCTGTTTGCAACAATGTCAAATGAACCTAGTGGTGCATTTGAAGATAGAATTGTTCTCCTAACAGTTGAAAAAATGCCAAAAAAAGCCACAAAGAATTTTCACTATGTGCATATTTCACATACAACAACACAGAAATTGGAAGCAGATGGTTTAAAATGTACTTTTATATGTTTGAAAGTTGGGCTTTGATGTGGGACTCGGGGTCTTTTTTTCAACCCTGTAATCAACCACAGCAACGTTACTACAAGAACAGAGTTGCTGTCCAACTGCCGAAACATGAATCTGAAGGCCAGTGGGAACCTCTTCCTCCATATTGTGGACCTGAACACCTGTGCTGAGGGTAGCCTGCAACATCATTTTTTGAAAACACAGATGAACAACAACAAAATTAAATGAAAAATGTGTTATTTATGCAGCCTAACCTCTAATCTCTGTAGTTCAAAAATTTGTTTATAGGGTCCAGTTCCAGAGTTACTTTTGAAAAAAACAGCAAAAGAGGTGACACTTTATATTGAATGGTCCTTTTTAGATTAAATAAACAGATTCTCAGTAACATCAGTGATGTAGCAGCAGTGAAACATCTGAAAACATTCAGTAAATTAATCAAGAAACGTTTAACGAACAGTGTAAGTAAGATTTGTTTAAACTTTGTTTCAATTTATTTGAAACATCCATGTTCATATCTGTAGATATTAACCTGTGAAGTCACTGAACATGTAACTAGCATAATACCTTCCTTTCCATCTTATCATACAACAAGTTGCTTTATACTACTCAAAAAAAGTAATTTGGCTTTCAGGTGAAATTTCAGGATGAACCTAAAATGTACTCTAACCTTTGCAGGTGAACTTAATGTGACTTTGAATGTCAATATTTGAATGTTCAATATTTCAGTACTTTTTGTACAACTTGCTGTTCTATAACAAGGAGTTTAACGTCAAAATCCACAAAAGGTGTTTGATACATGAATTGACCAATAATGTGACCACTGAGCTTATAGTGTTACAGAGTGTCATCAGCAGGTTGCAACAGAGATACAGAGAGACTGGAAGAGTCACAGAAAGGCATACAAGTGGACGTCCTTTGGCTACATCCTACACTGATGACCACTTCACTGTGAACAGAACTGGATGATGAATGCCACACAACTCCAGGCACATTTAAGAGAGGCGAGAGGCACCCAAGTGTCATGTCAGATCATTCCAAACCATTTACATCATAGTGGTCCGCGTGCTGGATGACCTGCAAGGGTACCTGACCACACCACCAGGTACAAGTGGCATCATCTTGCAATGGCCAGGAAGCATTTACGCTGGACTAGGGCCCAGTGGGCCTCAGTGCTGTTCACTGATGATAGTTGATTCACACTGAGCAGAAATGATGGTCGCCAGCGATGTTGGAGATGCCAAGGAGAACGTTATGCATCAGCCACTGTTGTTACCAGATGAGCCTTTGGTGATGGTGTTACAGAGTAGGCAGGTATTTCTAGTCAATGAAGAACTGCCCTACACATTGTGAATGGTACAGTGACAACCAATAATACTTGAATAACATCATTAATCATCATGTGCATCTACATGAACAACACAGGCCTAATTTCATCTTCGTGGACAACAATGCTCCAGCTCATCAAGGTTGCACCATTAGGGAATGGCTGCTGGACACTTGGGTACCTCAGATTGAAATATTAATTCAATGTATGCTTTTCTTTCTTGTAAATGTTTCACAAGAATGTGAATAATGCTGGAGGGCAGTGTATGAGTTGTCTGTGGAGAATACAGTCCCAAAACCTTTCTCCACGGGTCTGGTGAAGGTTGTCCATGAACTCATACGCATGAACTCTTAAGGCCTCTGATCACTGGGGAATAATCCTCCCACAGTGCAGCTGTGATTCACTCAAGCCATCTCAGTGTCTTAAATAAGATAAGAAATATACACAAGCCAAGTTTGATTAAAGAAACACAAAAATGTTTGATATAGTTAATCTCAGACATTTTGGTAGACTGACTGTCATTTTGAAAGGATTTTGGGTATTGAGAGTTAATCTTAACAAATAAACATTGGCTTCAAAACTCCAAGATGTGGAGGAGACATAAATGAGATTTTTTAAATGGCTTCTGGCCAATAAACAGATGGCAAGCAGAACACCTGGTGCTCCAGCTAATGATAACAGACAGGTTGGGTCCCACTTTGGCTCACAGGAGCAGTTGCATCTTGCTCTCTCTAATTTCCTAAACAAGTTTAAAACAACAGGGTTTTAAAGTGATGCACTGATTCCATTAAGTCATTATATATCAATTACTAAAAGTTTGAGTACCAAACGTGAGGAAGGAAATTTGGAATCGTCTCAGATGTATATTTCACAGTAGAGATAAATGATTTTTATAGATTTACACAGGCTAAAAAATCTGACTGGCAAAACATTTTAAATTCTGGAAAACACAGTACACATGTATAAAGAAGATGCTGTAAAATGTTATAAACTTTCTGTATTCTTTAGCACTGACTGTGCTGTGATAATTTATTACAACAATTAAATCTTTATTTTGTCTTTAAGTACGGAGTTCTGGAGATAAAATGCATACTAGCATTTCCACAACCAGGGTCCATCAATCCTGAAGCAGCAGGGAAACCCACACAGACACTCCTGGGTTCGCTCCCTATTGGGGGTACACTGGCCATTTTTCTTAATTTGAGGTGATGAATGCACTGCCACAGTGCAGTGTTCATTAAACTACTTCCCCTCACTTTGGTGGAAAACAAAAGGTGCTTCGTATGAGGTGCTTCCACTGCAGGACAGCATGCTATATCCTTCGGCTTCTGTTCATAACCCTAAATATGGGCATCTAACAGCTGAGAAACCTATGGTCCATAATGTTTACTATGTTGCACTGCAGTTTTGGAGAGCGAGAGCGCGAGAGAGAGTGAGTGAGAGAGAGAGAGAGAGAGAGAGAGAGAGAGAGAGAGAGAGAGAGAGAGAGAGAAAGAGAGAGAGAGAGAGAGATTTTGACAACAGCATATAACCATAACCACCTGAGGTTGATCTCTTGAGCAGTACTGATGGATGGCTTTGTGCTGGAAGGATTACTGGAATAAAACAGCTTTATTTCTCACAGATTATCACTCTTGTACTTACTTGACAATGCAGCAAAAAAGAAGAAGAGAGGAATCTTTTGTCTGCTTTGAATTTGATGTTGGGTATGAAAAATATTAGTAATAGACATTTATAAAAGTTTTCCTCTGGGGTTTTACATTGAATAAAGCATTGATCACAATTTCTATTGAGTCATCAAAAAACTCTCTCAGTATTGTTTCAGCAAATATAACAATTTCAAATTTTAGTTTTGCTCAATCCAAAATCTTACAGCCTAAATTTTACTGCATTGGTACTGAAACCACCATTCCAGCTCAATCCACTCTCATCCACAAACATGTCAGTCTGCTGTCAGTAAATATATCCGATACTGCAGACTAGTGAAAGACTAGTGCTGAGGGCTGTGGTTCAAAGGATTGTCTGGATTCTCCACACATCAAAGCAAACAGCAGAGAACCATAGTAAACAAGGAAACGAGGCGAGTGATCAAGAAAGAAAAGATAACACAAAAGCTGACATTCACACATGCTGTCAATGATGCATTTATAGGTCAGTGGATGGATGACCTATACGTAGTATGAATGCATATCTGAAATTAAGCATGAGCTGGCAAGACAGCAACGTGGTCAGTCACATGATCTGTTAATCTGAACCAACGAGATGAAATGAAACATTAAACTCTTAGATTGCTGTAGAAATTGTGGTCCACCAAACCCAGCAATGCACAGCTAAGGCATTTCCAAGTGGCTCATTAAAGGTAGTGGAAGCAAATGTGAGAGAGGCTTTAATATTTTAATTTTAATATTACTCACAAAGCCTACTGTGTACCCAGCAAACAGCATTTAATACCAGTGCTATGCATATAAAACTTAAACCTTTCCAACAAAACATACTTTTCTGTCTTTTTAATGATGCTTAATCTTTTTAATAACACCTAAATTTAAAACTAGTCATGCATCAGCATCAGATAACCCCAGAATTTGGAAAGACTTTTTTCCCCATGCCACCAAAATCTTTTTCATTGTCAGAAAAGAGAAAACACTCCACTAGACAGTTAATTTAATCTATGAGCACTCCAATGACAAGGCAGGTGTACATGACCTTGTGGTGAACCTATTGAGCTTATATGGAGCTTAATGAGCAGTGAAATGTGCCCAAGTAAAGTACACGGTCATTAAACTAACAATTATCTTCATAGTAATAGTTCTAAACACGGAATCCCCACACTCAGCACCCATGAGGGGACGGCTAGCTAACATCCAGTGACTCACTCAGCTGCTGACATTCATAGTGATATGACACAGACATAGTAATACCCAAAGTAATTAGCTATAAACAAGGGTAGAGACCTTGATCTAACAATATAGTGTTGCAGTGTGAACATTTCTTTTGATATGCAATTAGTTGGGATGAATAAATTAAACTATAATCTGATGAGGTAGTAAAGCAGCAATTTATTTCTACTGAACAATTTGTTTCTTATCTTCATACTGTATAAACATTTTTACAACATTTCAGACTCAGTCTGAAACCTGAAGGTATATGGTAGAAGTGTGTAAACTTGCTTCACACTTTAAGGCCAAATAATTACTGTAAATGTCACATTATTTGAGATTTCATTTCAAATGGCATCATTTCTCAGAATTTGGATTGCTGGAAGGTTATGGGCAGGATGTAAAGTCCAACTCAAATTCACTGTGCCCTAGCTTAAGACCAACACCAGAGCTTAGTTTAAAATGTGTCCACATAAGACAGGAAACTCTTAAAATAAACTGAAACCACACTACCAAAATAAAACCATATATCTGTACTGCCATAGCAGAAGCATGTCTAGAAGCTACTACTCATTCAGGTCGTTTTTTTTCACACTATTGGCCAGGCAGAGAGCAACTGAAAACTAAAGAACAGTCAAACAATGAAGTAGAACTGACTGACTAAACCACTGATATATTACAATGAAAATGTATATTGAGAGAAAACAGAAAAGAATGACCAATGAATTCAGAAGAATAACAAGAAATCATTCATTATATAAACATCTGCTAATAGTTTAGTGATAAAAATTTCCTTTTTGATATAACTCCAAGGGAATAACTCTGTACGACTATAGTTCATACCCAACATCAAATTCAAAGCAGACAAAAGATTCCTCTCTTCTTTTTTGCTGCATTGTCAAGTACAAGAGTGATAATCTGTGAGGAATAAAGCTGTTTTATTCCAGTAAACCTTCCAGCACAAAGCCATCCATCAGTACTGCTCAATATATCAACCTCAGGTTATGGTTATGTTTATATGCTGTTGCCAGGAAGACCCACACCCCTGAAGACCCCCACCTCTTTCTTCTGACCATTCTTGAATTTCTTTGCGTTCTTTGGACCTATAAATCTGAGGCATGGATTCAACAGAAGACTCATGCTAGCCTATTGCTTTTGCTCAGAATCCAGTGAGTGTTTGGGCTAAATCGTATGGTGATTGCCCTGCATGAGGACTTTCATATTGCAGTGGAACAGATACCCAGCCAGTCTTAAACCAACTTTTTTGGAATTGTTTTTCTAGAAACAGAAGAGTCTGGTTCCTTTGATTGTATGTAGACCTTTTAAATTTGTATATGCTATAGTTTAAAATTGAGGGATTTGAGAACTTTTCATCCACTATAGTGGTGGCTGCACGAGTCGACACATATTTAACGACACAAGTCTTGCGTGTGGTTACATTGCTCCTGCAGAAGGCAAGATCGCTGAAACGTGACAAACGTGAGGAAGAAGATAACATGCTCATATCTTAACACGCACACATATGAAACATAAATCAACAAACAAGCTCGTATGTTTTACAAGACAAAGTCACTTGCACTCAGTAACACGAAAGTAGTCTCCTGCATCATACGACTGTAGTGCCACTACATCACACCAGTGTATGCTCTTCACTGGCATAACTACTACAACAACACACACCAGTGTGTGTGGACAGAGTTGCCACTCCTGCCATGTAGCCAACGAATAGAAAAATACAATATGCCCACAAAACCTTTTAAATAGCCGGCGCGCTATTCTTAGCATACACATTCCACAATACAACCAGTTTGTAGGTTATATTATAAATCATACTCTATGTTTGATAGAGTATTTGTGTCCGACGACAATGTTGACTCATACATTGTGAGGACCAACACATACTCCATCAGTGCTCAGTGTTACGGTGTTCGCACGCGCACACCGCTCCTCGCGCGCATCCTATATCATCATTTGATTGTCTGGACCGGCCCGTCCACAAGAACAAGACGGAGAAAAGACACAGAAAACAACGCTTTGTGTTTCTAACTTAAAGAAGCGCAAAGTAACAAATGTAAAAATGTCCATATTTATATGTAAATATGTAAAGATAGACAGTAATAACAGCTGCGTCGTGACATACGGTAGCCACCACAATTATTTAAAAATTCATAAAAGCACAAGAAAAATCTGTGAAAGAATAGATCCGTAACCCACACACCCACAGAACGCTCACCCTGTGCTTAAAACGCACATTCTGTCAATATGGTAAAGGTCATTTGTATGTATGTATATAAAGTAACGTTACATACCATGTGGAAAAATATAAAGCAATTATATATTCAGACGACGATCAAAAAGTTTCTCTCCTTTGAAGCGTTCATTTTGCGCAATGAAAAGAGCTCCGCGTATGTCATGTAATCCCGCACGGAGGGGAGGTTCGGGCTTCTACCTCGCCGGACCCACTCTCCTCCTACAATGTGGCGCTGGCAGCGGCTCCATCGCTCCTTGCCTCTAAAACAAGCAGGTTTCTTTTTTATTTGGAGCGCCAGCCTCTCGTTGTTCTCCAGAGAGCGTCTGTCAGGAAGCTGTGTGCCCGGTTTGTAATGGAGAGTTTTGTGGCTGGCAGGCACACGGGTGATGGGGGTGCTGATGCTGTTTCGCTGGTGTTGTTGCTATGATACCACAGGAGTCTGAATGTGCTGAAATTGCTGCAGGATCTGAATAATTGTCTTTTGACTGTACTACTCATCCAGTGTCCAAACGCTTGATGTCCTCTCTCAGGAGCCCCACGGGGACAAAGAATGGAGTAAATGCTTTTGTCATTCATCGTTACAGACGGATATGGAAAACACAAGCTAAAAGAAAGTCTGTCAGATACCGACCTAAGCATATTCATCTTAATACCGAAATACAGTTGCTCTGAATTTATTGCGGGGAATGAGAGAATGACTTGATGTGTTTTCACGTTGCCTCGGCAGTGTTGTGTGTATGCCAGCATTGTAGGAACTCCAAGTTCTACCAGTCCAAAATCAATTTTAAAGGGGGTTCATATGCCAATATAGCCAATACAACCAAGATACAATGAAAAATAAAATAAAATCAAAGATGAGGGGGTAGTGTTTTATGCCACACCGTTTTCCCCATTTGCTGTGTAATCTCTCCCATCTTAAACCCAGAGCGCAGCCCCAAATCTGAAGTGCCTTCTGACTCTGCAGGTGTGGCCTGTTCATTCTGAAGCTCCATCATTCTGATGCTCAGCTGGTTGTGCAGGGGACTCAGCTGTGCTTATTTTGTTAAATATTAAATGATGCAGGCAAGGCAGCTCTACACATCACTGCTCAAGTAAATACATTTCACTGTTAATCGTGTGAGCAATCTGTACTACACCTGAGATGATGGCTGTTTTAATCATTGAAAGGATCTAGTGATAAGGTGAGAGGTCAGACGAGTTTGATAGTCAATGCACTGAACATTTAAGGAATAGAAAACTATCGTACATTTGAAGAGAATATTACACTGGAACATTTTGTTAACATCTGTGACTGTGAACAAGATTTACAAGCTTACAAGATGCCCGAGCTGTTTTCAGACAGCATGCTGGTCAACTGGCAGTGCAAAAGTGCTGCATCTGGTTGGTCAGTCACAGCAGGCAGTTTATACAGTGAAACTGCCAAAATGCTGGAACTAGTATGAACTGAACAGCTGATCCCAATGTGTCACATTTACTAGTATTTTTATAGGACACTATTGAACATGTTTTGTGCCAATCAAAAATATTTCTGTATGGAAATACATTACATTTATGTTAATAGATAACATTCAAAATAATACATAAAAAAATGATCAATAAATATTATGTTGATTGCAGTTTTCCACTCAGAAACAAACCATGTGATACTAGTCAGTATTAAAATTGTCACGTCTATATAAATTTTTAAATCAGGGCTTACGAATACAGAATTCTACAAAATTGGAAATTTAGCCAATTGTAAGCCTAAAATAAGATTGTATTTAATATCTAAATGTTCAATGAATACTTACATTCTTGACTTTTAACACTGCATTCAGTGAATTTCCATTAGCAACTAAGCAATGCATGAAGATGAAGTGACCTAAACCTAAAATTGGCAGTGCTTGGCTAACGTCTAACTGGAGTTATGGGAGTGCTATTAAGGCAAAACTCCATGGCCTTTGATGTGTGGTTCTGTCACTGCACCTCTTCTAGCCTGAAGATACAATTTACTGCTGAGGCAGGAAGTCCATTCATCCACTTCATCCTTTCCACTCCTCCACAAGAATCGAACATTTAACCAATCTTACCATGTCCAGTGCGGGCTCTGTGGAGCCAGGACAAGCACTCGTTACATTAAAACGATCTTGGCGTATCTAAATGCCCTTCTGTGCAGGTCCAGACTCCTGCATACAGGCACAGCATGTGTGCCACCAGTGGCTTGAATATTCCCACAGCGTTTGGAAAAGGGCACGACCATCAGACCTGCTAATGTCCGGCACTAACGCATTAAAGGAGCGTCGAGACCCCACGCAAGAGTCGAGGTCAGCTTAGCTCTCCTGGTGATTTTGCTGCAATTGCTAACCTTTTATTTTTAGTGGTAAATATAGCTGTAAAAAAGGTGTGTGGTTTTATCTGTTTAGGATCTCTCTGGGGAAACAGACATTTGTAGGTAAGCTTATGCTGTTATAAACAACATAACAGAATGACTTACTGAGACCAACAAGCAAACGACAAACTGCTGACTACAAAAACTGTAACTTATGCAATGTAGCCATCGATAGCCACTGTCTAATATTAATGCTTTCTCTGGCTGAATATTCCAAATCTGCATGCGAGATTAAAATGAGTCCTGGGTTAATGCTCTAATTAAGAAGCATCCTTAAATCTTTGAAAATAGGCTTTTGGCTATGGGTCTATGAGGTACCAACATAGAACATGAAGTTATGGTTAAACATCTCTATATTAGTTATAAAGTATCTGGGAGGTGATAGTGACTATTGCTTTTGTCTATCTATTCGAAATACAATAATTGTGCTATGAGAAAAGGCTCAACAGCAATCAAATGTTCAATTATAATCACATATCCTGCTAATCCTCTAGTAAAATGTTTATGTCCCATATTTCATCTTTCTCTGTGGTTGATGGGTCAACTGGGAGAATCCTAGATTCGCTCCTATCTTTTATATTGAAACTACATTTTCCATCATTGCATGTTTTAAAAATGCACCTAAACCATGCCTGTGATAGACAGAATAATCCTAATTTCTGCAAAAAATGAGCAGCAGATCAAATCCAGCCAATCTTAGTACAATCTCAAAATCAAAGACAGCTTCTCCATTTCCAGATGAAGGAACCTCACTCACCCTTCAAAATGAAATTTCATTTGTGGATCTGATCCATAGCACGCAACATACTACATTCTGAATGGGAGCTACATACTGCATTTGTTTGTGTGACACTTAAACAAAACATAAAGGAATCTTTATTTTAGTTAGACTAAAGATAATTGCTATACTCTTATGGCTAACTATAAGCTTTCCCAGAACATCACCATAATTAAAAACCAGAGGACTTCACACCACCACTTTTCACTTTCTCCATTAGGGAACAGCGTGACTGGAATGATTTGTCAGTGCTGGAATGCTTTTCTCTGGCTGTTTGGTGTTTATGTTGAAGCCAGCATTTTGGGTGCCTCATCCATTAAGCCAGCTAACAGTGAAATGGGTCACACCGAACGAGAGACAATCTCATGTAGTGTGCAGCAAAGCCGGTATGTTCTGCGTTTTTCTTTCACCTGAGATTTGCATGCTTTTCTATAATTACTACTTGTCTGAAGGCTGTGAAACAGAGATAGCTCTACGCAATTACAGGAACCAAGGCACTACAGTTTGTAAGGAATGAGTGGCTTCTGACTGCTGCAGAGCTTGAAGCTGGTCTGAAAAGTGCAGCGCTCACACACACTGCACGGCTGTTAAGTTACTATGTATGAATGAAAGCAGCATAAAGAGCCAACATGGAATCTGCACTGTTTATTTGCATTGTGAGCTTGTGACTGTGTCTTCTTGTACAAAGTGTAAATTCAGTGTAAGAAATGGGATTAACAAATATTTACAGTACATTTCGAGGTTAATCCATGATGACATTTGGAAAGGGAGACTGGTGGTGGAACCAGCTTATTGTAGTATTGCACCATGCATTTAACAGCAGTCTTGAGAAAATGTGTAAGGAACAAATTACCTGGTGCTCTTCATTTTGGGATTGAGATGGCCCAAAGCAAAAGAAAAAAACATGAAAGCAGGGAACAGACCAGTAATAGATTTACACTGCTAAAGTTTTTTTGACATTTGGCTAATTTTTGCAAACACAGCCAGGCCGACAAGAAAAATACAAGACAACCTCAAATTGTAAATTCAAAAATGTATAGCAAATATATAGATATTTTCAAGGGTGAACATTATGATAGGCTTAGTTACCAGAAAATCCCCCTGATTGAGAAGCATTGTGAAGGTAGCATGGGAATAGTCAATTCTCATGAATGCATAACAGACTTATGAAGAAGCTGCTTCTCACAAGTATTCCTGATACTGATAAGCATCACTTATCCTGAACTATAGCTGGTATGTCTGGAGAGCCTACTTTCACAAGAATAATAATGTATTCAGCACACACAGAAATGACACTCAGTAAAGTATTTTAGCTACTTTAAATTACAACTCAAATAGCAATTTAGATTCATTTCATCCAAGGGTTTTGGATTACTCCAAGTCTTCGGGCACATGTGCAATACATCACAAAAATAAACATTTTCAGATCTTAAAAAAATCCTTTTGGCATTTTGGAATTCACAATATACAATATATTAATTTTCCTTCAACTGTGCATACCTATCTTGAGTTGCACTATAAATAAAGGTGATGAATCAGCAGTTACAGAGAAAATTATAATTATATATCATCTATACAAAATAGATACTAAAATAAGAGCAGTGAGCACAAAGGGCCTCTCCCAGGTTGAGAGTCAATAGTTATGATCATATGCTGTATCAGCACTACCAGAGACTGAAAGCTGCTTACCAAACGTTGTTAGTCTGTTATGTTTGATATAAATAGCACCTTCACCAAGAAAACCCCTGTTGCCAGACATGGCTATGATGGTACTTACTTGTGTGGTTGATTGTCATTTCATTAAGCTTCTATGGTAGGGGGCAAACAATTGGGGTTGTGGGGTGGGGGTGGGGGGGTGTCAGCCTATGATAGAATAAAAAAAACAGCTGCTGCCACATGGGTAAGTTGACCTTTGCTTTGACGCCGTGTGGAGACGCTTAAAGGCAGACCAGAAAGTTGTGTCCAAGGCAGGGCAGACACTAGAACCTGAAAGGCAGAGGTTTGAAGAAATCCTCAATGAAGAGAGTGTCCTTATGGGTGAGTACCTTTGAGTCTAGGAAGGTGGATGGAAGGTGTGGGTCTGGGCCGCTGGGAGGGAGGAATGCATCAGTACAGTAGACATCCATGTTCACATACAATTGTAAAAGGGTGGGCTAAGTCAGATTTGGTTGGGCCTCATGTATTGGTATCGCTGCTTGCTGATTGGTTATCTTCAGCGTGCTTAAACATCAGGATGGAATTATAGATTTTCAGGGCAGGGCCAAGTTTGACACTCATAATCTTTACGATGTCACGCTGTGTCAGCAGGAGGAATGCCTTTCCATCGATTTGCTAGGAGAGAGACAAGATCAGAATCAGTCATTCCATTATGGCTATGCAAACACCTCAAAATAAAGAAAGACAAGGTTCTCCTTGTCCTCTCCTTGTTGCTTTAGAAAACTCATTCTCCTTGCAAACAACTAGGGGAATCTCTTCTATTATATAAGCACACTGTATCAGAGCTGCTCAATAATGGAAAACATCGTGAGATATGCAGTTTAATCAAAGAAGGTAAAGAGTGCAAGGCGATGCGCTTCCTTTAACACGCACAGCCTCCCCTCCAAACTAACAGTTCCTGTGTGCACGATCACGTTTTTTAAAAGGTTCTGCTCAAATCCTCACCTCTCTCTTCCCTACTCAAACAAACACTGCCTGCACTATTAGGAAAGAGAAGGGCTTTGTTTCCCTCACAGTCCCCTAGAGAGTAATACTCAGAGTGAACTATGGGAAAAGCCTAGTCTGGGTATGTTCCACTTCAGCAAGTTAAGCATATTGAAAAAGCCAGAGTTCACCAACACCTCAGAGCCGAACACACCATTTTGATTCATTAGCACAGTTTAATGCGTCTCTCTTTTACTCATTTCGACTACAGTGAATCAGTGTTTCTGCACAGCAACTTCATCAAAGAGCTAGAACATAGAATTGAAAATAAACTTAGCATAGCAGAGTTGGCTTCTGATGAAGTAAATTCTGCCTTGGTAATTGGGAGATACAGTCTTCCTCTCCTTCTCTCCCGGGGTCGGGAGGTACAAGGAAATTCATGTGAATCTTCTCTAAATTCATTTGAATTTACATGACCTCTAAACTCGTGTGAATTTAACTCACCACCTCTCAAAATTCATGTGATTTTAAGTTACCTCTTCTATAAACTCATGTGAATTTAACCACCTCTCTAAACTCATGTGAATTTAACTTTATTCCTCTCTAAAAATCATGGGAATTTAACTTACCTCCTCTCTAAACTGCTTGGCTTGTTCCTCACAGCCTGGCAGAGAGTGAATGAAGTCAGCCACCTAGGCACAAAGAGGGTTCATCTGAGGTTATTTTTTTCCCCTCAGACAACTATGAAATAGTTTTTTTCCTATTATATACATTTATGTGAGTTACAGCTGATTAAGTCACAAAGGAGCTACAATTACGATGAACCAAATTATAATATGTATCAAAGTATCAAAAACATTCATGATCACAGCTTTATGAACAAGTATGTGGGAATGCCAAAACTTTCAATTGCAGGCAATGAATAGAGAGAGAGAGAAACACAGACTTTAATATGACCAAAGAAACCACTACAAGGTAGACTACAAAGAGAAAAACAATCAATTACCCTCAGAAATACCTAAAGCAAGACCAATAATTAATTTTATTTTAACAGATCAGATAGGACTTTGACGGAAGTTGTGAATCATCTTGTATTTAACAAATGCAACGTGGTACTCCAATTGCATGAAACTAATTCAGAATAGATCACAGCTCTGCCTTGAGCCATAATCCATGAACCTGAACAACCTCTCTCAAAAACTCTGCTTGCTGGGGCTAAACAGGCAGTGTAAATCAGGCCTGGCCACTCGTGACCTTGTGGCTCTAATTGGCAGGGGAATAGCAGAAATTACAGCCAGTGTTCAAAGATGTTAACGGCACACAATTCCGGCAGAGCTTGTAATGAGATCACGGGGGCCCATAGCACACAGCTTTGCCACCAGAGCCTCTGTGCAGAGCAGGAAGAGACAGACTGCACTGACAGAAGGTCTAGCCCTCTCTCTCTCTCTCTGTGGCAGGCTGCAGATGACCCCTAGCATTTCAGGACAGTCAGCCAAGCACCGTATCCCCTTCAGTCTGCTTGAATGGTGATCACTTAACAAGATGGCTGTGCTCTGGTGAAAAGCTCTGCTTAGAGAAAGACTATGAGCCCTTGAATGCAAAATGTTTGGCTTGTGGTAGTAAGAATGAAGTCTGCTAATAATCACAAAGCTCCTTGCAATGCACGTTGACTAGAAATAGACAGTATTTAAATTAGACATTTTTTAAATACCTATTTATTGAAACATTTTAGTGTTTTGCAATTTGTATTGATTTGTAATGCAATATATGTGATATTGCATTAATGCTACTTAATGATATTGCATTAACGATAATCAGTATTTTTGCACTGAAATGCTAAAAATACTTCACAGATTACCCTACTTTAAAATACTCCTAAATACAGCCTATATGCCTAATGATGCTCCTTCCTACCACCCTGGTCTCCCAGTTTCAAATGTTTGACACTAATCACATAACCTGACATGATGAGGTGCCGCAGAACTCTATGAACTACATGTTCAGGATTAAATAACAACTTGACAGAATGGTACGATGAGAAAATCTGCTTAGGGCCCACAGGATCTTCCTCAGTCCCATGCCTGCCGTGACAGGCTGTGTCTAAGCTGTCAGCTCAGTCTATAATGAGCAAAAGGTTTTCAGATGTTCCATGTATTCAGCTGTAGATAAATTACTGTTAGCATGGTTATTAGATGTGTATCTTAAATACATTTATTTATACATCATACATTTATGATAGCAATTTGTCATTATTTATAACTGGTATCAGGATTACAGTACATTACACCTTATTTTTGCTCATCTCTGGTTTGGCTTAGATAATGAAGATTGATGTGTGTGTGACTAATTAACCTTCATGGGGTTTGGACTTCATCTGTGAAAATCTCTATTCAAGAAATTTCATTAACATTCTCAAGTGAGGGGGACAGAAATAAAGTGATTAAGGTTAACACACTTGATGTATGGACACTGGCTGCATGGAGGAGTGGATACAGAATTGTTCTGAAGAGAGGATTTATACACTGCTCACGACTCTGACTTTCTGCTTGTCTATTAAAGGATTACTACCGCCAATAAGACATTTTGTCTCAATCTGTAATTCTTTCCTGAAATTGATAGAGGATATACTCCCTGAAATTATAGCAATAATTCTTAGACTGCACTCCAGAAACATTAGCTGTTTTGTTTGTTACGGTTAAGTGGCCTTGAATTGTTAAGACTATTTCAGAGGGGAAAATTAGCCTGTTGCGCTAACAGCAGTATTTGAATGGATGCAGATATCTCCTACCAGCGAGTGGAGAACTGCACCATTCTTTCTGCAAGATGCTACACAGAAGTGCTGATAACTGTAGACTTTAGAGAAGTCCTGTGTGTGATGCAGAGGTGCTCTCCCAGTAAGAAGGATGTCGCATGGATATAAATATGGATGCAGCTGTAATGCTTTTGGGACTTAATGAACAGTCATTATCTCACTGCATTTAAGTGAACTAAATTGTACTTTAAGAATTGTTTGAGGACAGGCATAAAACACAAAGTTTCAAATTTTTCTAATCAAATTTAAATACATTTGGCAACCTTAGCACTTTCACTTAGGACATAAATCATAACTGCATGAAACTGAGCAAATCGTGTTTGCCGTCAGTTTTCTTTAGTAAGTAGAATTCCACCAGTTCAAGGATACACTTATTAAGGCCTTACATTACCAACTACTTTGTGATCACCATTCACTGGTTTGGACAATGTGTTGCATAATCCCTTATTGATCCAACTCTGTTAGTATTCAAAAGTAACCTAAATCAAAATGGAAAAAGGTCTCGCTTCATGCAATGTTTTATTTTTTTTGCTTTAGCCTTGAAAGAAAACATCAAATGTTGCATGAGAACTGGCTTTGGCAGTCTGTGTGAACATGCTCAGAGCTAGCTCACTCTCCCTCTCCACTCATCACTCTCCTTGGAGACATTTTTTTGTTTTATCTGGAGCTCTCTTCCCCTCACTGATGTAAATCTAATACACAACACCACTTCCAACTCAGAGCCACTCCAGAGTTTGTGCTTTAAGTACATACAAAGCCACAAATGATCCCAAATGCTGCATTTCACCCCACTCTGAATTCATTCACTACTGACTGCCTGCTTTGCTGTGAAGAGAGTCGATCTTGTTTTCAGCACATGGGGATATGCATTACACCTAGGAGAGCTGTAATTTAATTTAAACAGTTCCTATGAAGATAGTAAACCAGAGCCCCATATGCAAGGCAAATTTGGGATTAATTTATATAGGACTTCGATCATAGATCAATCATATTAGATGATGATTTATCTAACAGTAAACAACATATGAAAAAGATCTAACGCAAGTTATGTTGTGATATGAAGATACTAAGATATGTTGAAAGAGTCTGGATTTTGTATTTATGAAAATGTATTCGTAATTACTTGATAATTTTTTTGTCAACAACAAACATTTCATTGCAATGTGGGCTTGGAGTTTCATCTGGTTACTATGGCAAAGAACATCTTATCATTCCTCTTGCTACAGACGGGATTTAAAGAAAGGTCAAAATAAATGACCTTCCGGTCTGCTACCTCACTGTGATCTAGTGCCCACTGCATCTTCACCATAAGAGAGGGGTGTTTTGTGCATTTGTGGATAAAAGGTAAGTTTGAGAAAAATCCAACATCAATAATGAGTAAACATGGACCTGTAAAAGCATCCAATGCAAACCATTTGCTCAGGAACACCACAGCGATGCCTACAAACCAAGCATCAACCTTCTTGAAACAGAAGGTCTCTAAACACACATTAAAAATAAAAGGAACAGAAAATACCCCCCCAAAGTCCACTATATATGATGAGGCAGTCAAAACAGTTCCTCTGCCCCTAGACTAGCTCAGAGCAAGAACTACCAAGTCTGATGTTATGTTAGTGTACACTGGAGTGGATGCAATGTCACAGTTCTAGTCTTTCCTGTACACAGCACTCTATTTCTGCTGATTCCAGCTTGAGGCTTCAAACATGCTAATAGGAAGCTTGCTACCGAACTCACAACTACTTGATATTCGTATAGTTGTGGAAGTCTGAGACTATAAGACAGAAGACAATAGAAAGGAAGCAGTAATTAGAGACATATATGTAGGGTGGATTGGCAATGATTACAGGAAAAATGTTATCCAAGTTACACATCAACAACTTATTCCAGGTCTGTTTCTCCACTGTGGAGTAAAACTATGCATTAATGAGCTCTTTCAAATGGATGTGTATTGAATAATTTGTAGTAAGTGAAAAGATTAGGAAGACAGATAATTAGCTACAGGGAGTTGGGATAATATCTGTTTAATTACAGCATCATAAATAAACAACACCCCTTTTCCTCTTTGAATTGAGACGTTGGTTGAAGCACTCTGCTGAGCAAGATGACAAAGATCCTGCCCTTTCCTCTTCTGCAGTTACAAATTAAAATAGGAAGTGAATGCCAGTAAAGCTGTACATCAACGCTTGCATACACTGGTCAAAACAAAAAGGTGTGCAGTGTGAACCAGTGTGAGGGAGAAGGCATGCAGTGTGAACCAGTGTGAGGGAGAAGGCGTGCAGTGTGAACCAGTGTGAGGGAGAAGGCGTGCAGTGCGAACCAGTGTGAGGGAGAAGGCGTGCAGTGTGAACCAGTGTGAGGGAGAAGGCGTGCAGTGCGAACCAGTGTGAGGGAGAAGGCGTGCAGTGTGAACCAGTGTGAGGGAGAAGGCGTGCAGTGCGAACCAGTGTGAGGGAGAAGGCGTGCAGTGTGAACCAGTGTGAGGGAGAAGGCATGCAGTGTGAACCAGTGTGAGGGAGAAGGTGTGCAGTGTGGGCTGGCTTACCTCCTCCACAGTCCAGTAGGCCACACGACTGGCCTGCACACCTGCCACACCTGGCAGCAGCTTACAGTGCTGCTCCCAGCACAGAGGCAGGTCTCGACTAGGGTGCGCAGACATGGCCGACAGGAAGACTGACTGATGCAGGGCCTGCTGTAGACTGTCCACATTCCTCTCTACACACATACACACACACACACACACACACACACACACACACACACAAATGAAAAGTGAGTGAGGAAGACCTACTTGGCATCTGCTAAGCATCTACTAAATGAACTGGTCAAGGTAAAAGTGATTTATGGACATAGTGATGGGGGAGTAATTAACGTCGCAATACTGAAATAAAACAAAGGTTCAGCTGGTGCTGCTCAAACGGGAGAAGCAGAACAGAACATCAGCATGTGTGAGTCCCACAGGATGGAGAGAGATGGGAATGAATGTAATTAAAAAGGAAGGACTGGGGGAGGGGAAAACACCAACTAACCAGCAACTCTTTTTATTTAGGCCATGATGCACAGGCACAAATAGATATATGAACTCACAAACACACACGCACGCTATTTCAAATACAGTAATGTCTGTGCTCCATCCTTTAATAATTTTGAGAGAAGTGTTGATTACTGTGGAATAGCAGCAATGATACATCACTCTTGGTGAAAAGGAGTATTAAGTGCTTAATTTAAAAGAAACAGGAAGGATTCGGCTTCATATGGTAATTTCATGCAGTGTACATTTCAATGCTGTAAGCATGCAAGATATAAACTATGCAAATGTGAGTGTCAAATTAGGAAACATTCCATTATAATGCATTTTTCATTGTCTCTTTATGTTAATAAAAACAAACACTTGTTTCATTTAGTCTAGCAATGCAGACTAAATGAGCACATTTTATATCAATGAATTTAAGACAAAATCCTCAAAAACTATTTTGAATTTTGCCCATGTGAAATGCTTTATGTTTTTTTTTTTTTTCCTCATTTCCCGCTAAACAGTTGTAGTTCTTTTTACTTCTGCAATAATATTTAATATCGCACAATCACACAACATTCAGTCTCATTTAATAGCATTTTACATCCTGCCTGTGGGGAACTTTCCAGAAGCTCTGGCCAAAAGCAGACTGCTACTTCTGGCAGTCGACAGGCTGCCATCAGAGCCCAGCATGTAAGAGAGTGAGACTCAGGTTTAGAGAAAGAGACCCAACTGGCTCATTGTAAAATATTACGCTCCACATTCACCTGTCTGTTCACAGCATCGGTGATAAAGTCACAGATGTTAACAGGAAAGAACTTAAAATCATGTGTGGGACCTTCTCATCTAAAATGTGGTCGTCTCACAATCACTAAGAGTGTTGTTACTCTATCAATCCAGCATGAGAGCCTTTATCAGATTAGTCATACATCACCTCGTATAAGGTCAACAAAACACAGTGTGTAAAGGCAAAACACACAGCTGTGTGGAGACATCCTTCCTGGAACATCCAACCCACACTGCCTGTTACTTTACTACTGCAGCTGCCACTGCAAAAACCTTCTCAACCACCAAAGTAGAAAAAGACACTGAGCAAAACTGCACGCCAGCCCACGATTAAACTGCCTTTGAGCATCTCTCAGAGGACACACGCACGCACACACACACACACACACACACACACACACACACACACACACACACACACACACACACACACACACATGCCCTCCTCATGTGGAAGAGCCTCCTTCATCAGATTTAAAAGGCGATCACTCTGATGGTATAGAGTCCAGAATTTGTGCGGATTAAGATTTGCATAATCAGTTGTATAAATTCATTATAATCTGCTACATAACATTTTGCCAATTTCACCTAGCACTGCAAAAATTTTTTATTAAATAAATAAAACATTCCGCCAGTAACATCTCAACAAAAAAGATATGCGGCACATGGGGACACACTGCCATCGCGCTCCGACACACTGTGACTCCATGATTAGAGGAGAAAAAGGTGGGAAACTGACACCCACCGAATCACAGACAGCGCCTGGGAGAGACTCACACAAAAGGCTTTGAGAGCATGTCTCTGCCTGCCTGGCTGCTTCCCATGTGGGCTCATGTTTGGCACCAGGTGCTGCATTTTACACTATTTTACACTGATCTAGGAGCAGTTTCTTGTGATGCAACACGCATGTGGTAGATGGCAGGCTTTGGAGCACTGACCCTGGGTCAGTAGCACGCTCGCCCTGGGAGGGGCGAAGTGCCAAGAGGCTGCTGTCTTCACATGGAAAAGGCGGAGTGACTTGACCAGGAAAGTCAGGGTGGACAGAAGGAGGGTGAGAGAGAGACTGGTGCTCCTACATCCCATATGCTGGGGGAAGAATGCTGCTTTGTACAGGACAACCCAGACGGTGAGGTAACTGCGTACACCAGTGTGCTAACATACGGATATATAAACAATGACTGAACAGTTAATACTGATATGACAGTAGATCACTGATCACAAATAAAAGTAGAATGATTACCAAAACATTTTTTAAAAATATGAAACACGTTTTTTATATTTAATTTTGCAATTATAGTTAAAATCTGTGGGTACTTTAGAGCTTCATTTCAACTGAGCAGGCCTATCCAACTCAATAAACGAATAAACAAGACTGCCATGAAGAAACCATGCAAATCAAGGTCTACTCCTGCAGAGATACTGGCCACTCTAAAATGATTCCAGAGTGAATACAGACTTACACAAAAATGTCATGTGCACAAAACTAAAGATATACAGCAATGCCTCAAACCCAGAGAAGAGCATTTTTCTGCCCCTTACCATGTCGGTCAATCCTTGTTGTGTGTCAGTCCCTGTTTTCACCAAGCCTTCATTAGCCATAGCCATTAGCCTTCATTAGCTATAGCCATATCAAATGAGCAGAGGAAAACCAGAGCAATGCCATCAAATGATAATAATAATTTGTTGTTCAATCTGGAAATTTTAAATCCAATTGTGTTACTGCCATGCGACTTATTGTGCACTGTTTGAAAGGCCGGAAAGAATAAGTATTACATAGGAAGTAAATGTAGTGAACCACCATCAAATCAGACTTTAATTTCACTAGTATGTTATTGATGCCTGCTTCTGAACACTACAAAACCTGCCATCGTTCAAGCAGGTTAGGACTCCACTACAGAAACACTCTAGCTCGAGGCACACATCCACAGACACTCACCTGTAGCTGTGTGCATTACTGTGGTGTGTTTAAGTAGATCCACTTAATCCCTAGCTTCTCTAGAGCCCTGCAATAGGACACCTCCATCACTGACTACTGTTGTCCTCCCAGGTTTCCATTCAAGGTTTCCTCTCCCCTTATAACACACTGCTATATACAGGAGTGTGTATAAGCACATTTGTAAATCATCTGCTTGAGTTTAAAACTTTAGCAGATGGGTATCTGCTTGAGGCCCCATCCGTGCACACTCGTGCACACTGCACTTGAGGAAGTGAACACTTCAACCATCCAAACACTCAAACACAAAATACTACTCACTCACACCAGCCAAAGGCTGAGAGAGCACCATTCATCATGTTTTAAATGTCCTTGATGATAACAAGGCAGAAGGCAGCATAGAACTGCAAATCCTTAAAGAGAGCCAGAGCAAGACAGAGCAAAAGCGAGAGAGAGAGCGAGAGAGAACGTGCCAGAGTGCCAATGGGAAATATTGTGTCAGTCACAGTACATTTGAAAAGCATGCAAATACCTAACTGGGAATATAAATTCCATGAAGCACATTAATTAAACAAAGCTTCCCCAGCTGAGAAAGAGGATACGTGATGCGTTTCCTTAGTCTATGTTCCACACCACTGACTTTTAAACCAACATGACGAATTATGCCAGAAAGTGGAACCAGCACACCAAACAATATAATTAACTTTAGAAGATAGATGTTTTAAACGTCCTGCACTGTCTGCAAAAGAACAAGCACAAAGTTAAAATGAGTACAATTCAGACTATAATGTAGATGGTATTTGTGACATTTTGACACAGGGGTGAGGTACGAGACGTGGTGGGAGGCAGCGGTTTATTCGTTTAAACAAAGGAAAACTCCCAACATGCCATAAAAAAAGGCTTGAAATAGTCCTCCATCTTGCTGGAACATTAAGTAGTGACTTGGTTATAGTCCATAGCAGAATTTAATACCAAGCACTGAAGTTCAACACCAGTGGGTTTAAATACGAGATGGGGTATGTGGCAGGTGAATGGGGTAACTCATGAGTGGGAGACAGAGAGTGGGGCATTGACTGAGGACAATGATTGACAGGGATTTATGGGTGCATGCGCATTACTAGATGGGTACCGGCCAAGGTGAAACTATATTAGAATCCAAGACTGCAGACTTTTTTTTTTTTTTTTTCCAGCTTCTGCAATGGAAAATGTGCAGATAAAATTTTAAAGTAACAATGTGACAATGAATTTAATGGAATGGATGTAATTCTGGCTCAATAACACTCTTGATCCATACGGTGATGAGGTTAAAACAATTTCATTGTCTTTGCCAAATCAAGGTTAAATGCAGCACAAGCAGAAAACAGTCCTGTGTGTCCATTTTGATCAGAAAAGGATCCAATATATCGAATGCAGAGAAAGCAGAACAATGTTAGGACAAATGGAAGGCATTAAAACAAGTTACCTTGTGAGTAACTGCAAGGACAGGAACATGTTTTCTGTACATACATTAATGTGCACTCCTCCATTGAGCACTGCTTCATTGAGCACTCCCTCACTGTGCACTCCTCCACTGCACACTCATGTAAAATTCAAGTTACTGAGGAAAGTGCGCGCTTGCAAAACATGTAAACACCTTTTCACGCTGCCATAACCTAATTTTTCACAATAACCCAATGCTTGTGTGCATGTAAATGTAGTCAATATTGATATTGAAATAAATCGGCCAATCTGCCAGATGCAGTTAAACCATATAACTGGAACATGACAATGAATCTAATGCCAGCAGTCAATGCTAATTTCTTTTCCACTGCATGCCTATAACTGACTGAAGCCTGCCATTATTACACTTAATGTTTTAGAATGATTTTTGTCAATATTTTATTCAATCAGCTCGCTCTGTCCAGATGGGTGCTGAGAGCTACAGGGGTCTCAGCCAGCAGTGATTGGGTGAGGAACCGTTTTGTCTCAGCCAGGATCCCACCAATCCAGAAACTTTATCTGGAACTCTTCATTAGCGCTGGTGGAGGTCGTGCTAACGAGGCTGGTGACAGGAGGCTCTGAGCGAGTTGGAGCACTTGGTAGGGAGTCGGGCCGGCGGGGAGATCCACACTTAGGTCCTGCAGTAGCAGTCTGAAAGGGGGATGACTCACCAAGGCTTGGGTCTGCGTGTGCACGGGCCTATCTGTGTGACTTCCTGCAGTGAGACCAGAATCCAATGTGTGAGTACACAGGGACAGGGTGTGCAAGTGTGTGTCTGGCTGTCGGAACACTAGGGCACTACCGCAGGGTGTGTGCTCACCCAGACCCTGTGTGCAAGTGTGTGAGTTTGCAAAGTAACTACAGATAGGTTAATTTGAATATAGTACAACAGCTAAGTTTATAGTAGGCCAAAAATGTCTGAAGAAATTGTCTAGAGGAAAGTTTAACACTTGGGACACAAAGGTGGCCTTAAACAGCTTAATTAAGCTTTTTTGATATTCCTAAAAACCTTAAAAGTCACTAGCAGTAGTCTCAACCTCACTTAGCAAGAAAGTACTGTTAGCCACTAGACAAGAACAATAACACTGTGTTAGTCAATTACCTTCTACTTTCTGACAGAATGACATCACAACATAAACAAAAAATAAATAACAGGTCTGCTAACAAAGTATTCATTCATGTATATTACAAATCACATACAAGCACGTCTACAGCAGCTCTGACATTTGGACATCACTGCATAAGCTAGACACAGAATTTTGGCAAATAGCCAACCAAATGGCACTTAGACATGACCACAGGGTTGACAGTGGAGGACAAAATGCACACACAGGTGATGTTGCCATGGCGACAATCACAAAGCATCATCACTGTTTGAGAACCTATTTGTAATTTGTTGTGTCGCAAGGGCAGCGTAGCTCAAATGGCTAAGAACACAGAATCAGACAAACTGTCCAGAAACATTCAAGTCACAATATCACCACAGCAGAGTGGGACAAGAATAGAAGCTCTTCAAGGAAAAAAGTGAACATCACAATCGTCCTCTACTGCTGCTACCATAAACTTTTAATCCAAAGCCAGGACAGTGGTAGAAGCTGGTGGCTAAAGCTGCATGGCTGGAGGTAAACATTTTCCATTTCAGAAGAATGTTTGGAGCTTTTAATAAGTTCTGTAACATATACTTGTAAAGCAAAATAATTTTTAGAAGCATGTCCTTGGTATACCGTCGTATCAAGAGTATTGCCTACTGCTGCTACACAACACTCTCACATTTCTGGCTACAGACCAAACCAAATTGCTGCTATTCAGGGAAACTCTGATCAATAAAAACAAAAAAAGAGGCACCAGGGGTCCATGCAAACAGAATGGTAATGACGACAGGTACGGTGCCTGTGTCAGAAAGCACTTCATTAACCTGCTCTGCAGGAAGCCAAATAACTCAGACTGAACAAACCGGAGGGTACGGACTCAGCTGCACTGGGTGAGCGGCGCAGATGCAGGAGCAGCGTTCATTGGGTTCCTCCGCCTTCGCCGCTCTCCGAAACAGAGGATCCGCTTGCCTACACGATCACATTGTTTTAGACTGAGGAATGCGAGGTGCCGAATGACACAATGACGAGCGCAGGGAGACAAGGAGCATGGCAGCTTGTGTTGGGCCTCGGCTTCTAACACAGCACAGGTGCATCTGAGCTGGAGGAAAGAACGATATGCTTGCTCATTTACTCCATGTCCTTCTCCAGTCTCGCCACTCTTCCTGCCCCCTCCCTCCCCAGCTCTCTCCATCACTCCCTGCCTCCGCACCCCCACCCCCTCCCCTCTGATCTCGTCAGAAGTGAAGCCAGGCTAGCAGCGGGTGCCACTGCCGGGGCTGGCAGCCACTCCTGGAGGCCGCCCAGGACAGCACACACATGGGGAGTCATGGTTAAGCCCCAACTCTCCACCCACATAGGAATCCAATAAACCGACCCCACAAACTCATGGCTGATGGTTCCCATCTCAGCACAATGGGATTCTAAGGTTCAACTACATCGTTAAAACTCAGAGGCTCAAGGTAGGATTCAAACAGTCCAAAGGGGTTAAGAAGACATTACATAGCTTGTTACATATGAGAAGGCACAACTCACCAAATCTGCATGAATTGCATTTTAGAGAGACTTTCAAATAATGTTATTAGACAATAACTATTATCTTCTAAATCCAATTATCTTAATAGTTTTATCTTATTTACTTTACTTTACTTTTTATTATCTTATTTACTTTACTTTTTTACTTTGTTATTTTAATATTTTTATCTTTAATTTCTTTTAACATTTTCTTTTTGTCTTATCTCCTTTTAATGTTTTTTATTTATACTGTAAACAAATAAAGATTATTATTATTATTATTATAACTTGTAAGGAGTTTGTGAAACATTGCGTTGTTTATTTTGAACCAATTCGAAAAATAAGACCAGAATGGAAAACTTCTTCCTGGAGGTTTTTTGTGACCAGTTCTCCAGACAACTGGAGGTTTTTTGTGACCAGTTCTCCAGACAACTGGAGGTTTTTTGTGACCAGTTCTCCAGACAACTGGAGGTTTTTGTGACCAGTTCTCCAGACAACTGGAGGTTTTTGTGACCAGTTCTCCAGACAACTGGAGGTTTTTGTGACCAGTTCTCCAGACAACTGGAAGTTTTTGTGACCAGTTCTCCAGACAACTGGAAGTTTTTGTGACCAGTTCTCCAGACAACTGGAGGTTGTGCGTGAACTAATTGGATGATGCATTACATCATTTTGTCTTCCCTTTAGATGATCCTTGTAGCTTTTTATCACAGGCTTCCTGTGTTTTTTTGCCAAATCTCAGTCATTTAAATGTAGTATACTGCATGTCAAAGAAAAATAGAGAATGAAGTCACACGTGATTAATTCAAATTTAGACACATCTGAAATACACATCTGAAACGACCATCCCTAATCAGTTACGATTTTTATTTTCCTATATATTAACAAGTCTGTTGGAAGAAACTGACAGAAACAGGTGGGTGGATTACTATTGTTAGGCTGCTATGTTTGGTGCCTTACAGCAAAGAGCAACACACAGGCATCATTTTTCTTCATTACACCAAACCCAAATATGATTAGCCATCACACAATGCTTTTACCTCCATGAAAATATCAAGCAAGTACAAACAAGTTTCCTATTGCATTTAACTCATTACATTACCACAATTTTCTGGATGACATTTTTCTGAGAGACATAAGAGTCAGACATTATGATGTCATTAGAAGGAGAAGGGATGTAAACAAAGCCATGTAATATATTTCTTTATGGTGTTTATGTGCAAAATTATAAAGCTTGACAAGTATTCAAAACACAAACATGTTGCTCTTGCAAATGGAAAGAAAAGTAATTTTCAGTTTATAGTCGACCACAGAGCACGGTTGGGAGACATGGAAAAAGAGATAAATAAATAGAGTGCAAGTGAGAGAAAGAGAGAAATAAACCACATATTTCCCCCTACAGACAGACATACTTTATTACTCAAACAGCCTAAAACTTTAAAGCTCACAGAATTAAGCAATTCATGTGTTCAAAAATGTCATATTTTGAACCTAATGAAAAACACCATCTGAGGAACTGCAGCAATATTTAGAGGTTTTTCTAGATTTCTTCAACTCTTCTCCCACTGCTATACTGTTTCCTAATCAATTTTAAGGTTTAAACCCACTAGAGAACGCCAAGAAAACATTTCGTTACAATAGTGCCTTGGCAGTATATCATTACAGTGAAAACAAACAAACCCTCACAACACTCACTCATATCTCACAACATTAAGATGAAAAATACTTAACTTCCTCAAAAAGCTGAAGGCATTTTTGCCAGCCTGTGTCTTTTCAGTTCAAAGCAACCTCTGCACAACCTGACAGCCTAATGTCACTCGAACCTACACAGGAATTTATTTCAGTACAAATGCACTGAATGGCACGATCACAAACTCTCTCAATCGCACACGTGCGAGTTTAATTATCCTGAAGGGGCTTGGGGAACAATACAAGGAGGCAAAGGCTCATGCAGCCAAATATACAGCAAACAGCTCAGACCTTTCCAGTGATGTGGTACACAGAGCACAAAATCAATAGGAAACGTCACGGAGGTTTGACCTGCTGGTTGATGCAGGCCGAGTTGTTAGTGGTCTACTGTGGTAACCACAGGTTCTGCTACCTGCTTTGACTGGGGAGCATGAAAACATGAGAAATATCTTGAGCCAAACATCAATGCAGTAATGCTTAGACATATGATAGTATAATAAAAATATAATGGTGCAATGAGAGGTTTAACTAGTATTACAATTGAATTCAATGACATTAACAAATTATAGCCATTGATCAGCAACTGTACATTTACTTTATAAATGGCAACACGATAAGAAATCATTCAGCTTTAGTGCCTTAAAAATCAATTATTCCCATTTGCTTATATTTTCTAAAGCAAGCAGACTGCAGTAAGTACAGGCTGCATTTACACAGGCACAAACAAATGCTTTATAGAATTCTTGATGAAGACTCCGTATTTTTCTCTTTACTGGGTCAAATGGTAGAACATTCACAATGCAGTAAGCTGTGGTTTTGATGCTTGCCTCTGTGCCTCAGAATATGCGTGTGTGCACATTTTACATTCTGGATTTACATAACGCACTGCTGGTACTGAGCTCCAATGCAGGGCACTAGGCCAAAAGCGTGATCAAATCGAGCTTTCCATATACTGCAATGGGACAGAGACAAACAACCTTCACATAAGGTTTTTTTTTTGCCAATTTCATTTGGAGATGCAACATAAACATCTACTAATAATCATATAGGGCATAATAAATGTAAACAATTGCTTCAGGAAAACTCAGTCTTTAATTGCAGACCTTACAGAGCAGTTTTGCCTCCGTCAACAATGATCATTTAATGGAGAATGATGGGGATAATAAGGAATCCATCAGTCACTACAGAGAACTGTGAGAAGTCCACAGACAGGACATACTGGGACAAATGGGAGGGTCCAGTCAACCACTCATGATGATTTTCTAGATGTCACAAATCTTATTTGATCAGAGTGTTTTCAGTCTCAGCCTGACCAACCAATCAACCAAGGGCAGACAGGAAAAAGGGAGTCAATGCTCTACATACTGGGAGCTCCTGAATGCAACGGCGTGAAATGGAGCGGCCTTGGTTAGTGTCGGTCTTGTAAACGGGATTTCAAGTATTTGGGAAAGGAAGATTTTGGAAATGATAGGAAGTGATGGCAGAGTCACTATCACTACAGTTACCTGGGGACCACATATAAAACTTCAAGTTTGAAGTTAACTTGCAGTACAGGAGAGAGTGCAGGACTATTTGGAACAGGACAGGAGGAGAGGTGTGTGGCAGCAGCACAAGAGACTTATAGGTACTGTAAAACACCCACCACTTCCATCAATAATGCTGAAATGCAGACACAAAAAAAGTCTTACCCACAAATCAACAATGCGTGCCATGTGTCACTAGAGGAGCAGTGGATCTCCGCTATGGGAAAGTGAAGAACGCCAACTGAACAAACAGCAAAGCCCCACTAAGCACAACTGACCACAGGACATTTATTTGGTACCCACACACCAGATACTTTGGGTTAAACAGTGGAATAAAGATGCAGTGGAAAGTTTGATTGCTAGCTATAAATGTACAGATTGGAAACAAACCATACCTACCAAATGGAGATCTGCCATTATCTGCCCCTAAGAAGTGCAACCCCACTTAATAATAACCATTCAGTCATCCTGTAGCTGTATCACTAGAACTGAAATCTTATGAGAGACTCCTCTTACCACAGCTAATGGAGACAGTGAAAAGATCAACAGACCCACTTCAATTTGCATATAAGCAGACAACGGATGTAGTGCCTCCTCAGACTTACGAACACCCAGAGAGACCTACATTTATTATTTACTTGTGGAGTTCTTAGTGTGTTTAACACTGCACAACTTCATCTAGTGGGACATAATCTTCAGCACATGGATATGAATCCACACTTCATAGTCCTCGTTCTTTAATTTCCAGAGAGTGAAATACAGTGGGCACTAATAAACTCATATGGACTGGAGTACCACAGGACTCAGTGATTTCACTGGTCTTGTTCTCATTCTACACAGACGACTACAGATGTTGGAGATGCTGTATATAAAGTTCTCAGATGACACTGTAATCACTGATACCATCAACTCTGAGTTGTAGTACAGAAAAATTAACAGATCTTCTGAGCCACCTGGGCCTGAATCCCAGTTAAACAAAGGAAATGCTGGTAGAGTACAGCCAGCACCAGCACATGGTCCCAACCCTGTGAATAAAGGGACAAGTGACTGAACAGGTTGGTGAATGTAAACACTTATTGATGATATTGATTACACACTCATCAAAAACGGTGAGGTGATGTTCTCCAAGTGCTTACACTGGTCCTTCCTCCCTAGGTACATCAGAAAAAAGCCATAAATTCTCCAAACATTCTATAAGTGCTTTATTGACTCTATACTGACCTATAGCATCATGGCATGGTTTGGAGTGATGAGAACCATCAATCTACAATCCCTCAATAAAACAGTCAGCAAACAGCAAAATCTCTTAGCAGCATCTCTGAGACAAAGACTTTAAGAAAGCCAAACAAATAACCCCAACAAATCCCACATTTGTGCTCCACAAACACATTACTCTCATGCCCTCTGGTAAGCACTCTACAACACTGAATGTTAGAACAAGTAAAGCATTAAGAAGTTTAGCTCGTTCTCCCATCTGCCTTTTGTAAATGTACACATTGTAGTTATATATACAAGTTATATTGTACATTTGATTCTTCATTTACTCAGTGGTTTTGCATTTACTGATGCACTGATTTGGATATTCTGGGGCTTTAAATGCAGACAAATATAAAAATATGTAACAACAAAACTATTTCATAATATGCATGAGAAATGTGTATTTTATAATTTATTATAATAATATATACCATATATATAATTTATTACATATAATAATATAATTTATTACATATAGCAATATATATCATATATAATTTATTACGCATCATAACATATACCTTCTCAGCTGAGCTGCCTTAAATCTCACCCACTCATGCCATGTTTTGCTTCACTGCTCTTTGGTCTCCTTGGTTAAAAAGAAGACGTGCTCAGGTGGAACGTGTCGTACCTGTTGCCGCATTACCCATGTGTCATTACGTTTTATGTTCTCGACTTTATAAGCAGTTTGCATTACCATAACATTATGTTCTTTGAAGTTATGTTGGCTTTCTTTAATTGCTGTTTGTGCATGTTCGTGTTTGTTTTCATTTCATTACTTTCATTAAACTCTGCAGTTGGAGACATGACTTTTGTTCATTTCTTTTCTTGCACATTTCACTCCCTGTTCAGCTTAGCCATGAAATGTTTTTACTTTAGCCAGAGTTTGTCTTCTTTTACTTTTTGACTTTCTAAAAAAAAATTTTTTAGTAATGCTACCTAAAGAGAATGAAGGAGTAAGAGAGAAAGAGAATGAGTCATCAATCATTCATGTCAAGACCAAACCTTAAACATGAGATTGCCAAACACCAGGTCCGTCTGACAGTTAAGAGGACTAACACTACATCAATACTTACATCTAGTTAGCCAAGACTGTAGGCCAACAACATTATAGTGTAGACTCCTCGGCAGCAGATATTCATTTCACGGCTTCTGTAACAGGAAGCTTTCAGTAATCGCATCTGAGACTGGGATATTTCTTGGCATTAATCAACCCCAAGGAGTGTCCTCCTCAACCATAAGGGAATCGCTGTAGGTATATTTACAGAGCCACGCCATCTCACATTGCACAAATAAAAGACAAAAACCTACACCGTATGCCTTAAAGAGCTTGTGGATGACATACTGGAGTTATACAGTCATCTGCCCTGCCATGTCTGCACAGACAAATGAACAAGCATATGTCACTGCAAGCTGTTTGAATCCCCGTCAACACAACAAGCTGAATATCTCATCCCCAAATCACAACACAGGTGCTATAAACATTGGAGAATTGCTGGACAGATATTCACTAATCTGATGGGACAAAGATGTGCCAATCAAGCCACTGTAGCAAGCAACAACAAGCATACCTCACAATGCAAGGGCAGCCTAAAAGTTACTTCCTGCTTTCAAACTTTCTACCAGTCATTATATGCCTCAGACTCATCAGAAAGTTCAATCGAAAATCCCTACTAAAGTTCCGCCGTGTCATTTTGGGGTGGTTCGGCCCTTCATCAAACCCCCTGATCAAACTGGTTATATTAAGAATCTTCTTTTTTTTCTTTTTTAAATATTAGATGCCTTTTGGACATCCTTTATGAACCTTTTCCACCCACTGTGACAGAAGTGGTGCGTTCTCTTGATTCTGCAGATATTAAAAAGGGTGAACCTTTTAAATGTGTTGGAAACTTCGAGTGCAATGGAACCACTTTCTCTAGCCCTGAGAAAATGATAATCAAGGGAACCCAACACAAAGGGCAGCAGCATACAGTTTCACTTTATGTGGACAATATGTTGTACTTATATATAGCAACCCCTTTCATGTCTTTCCAGAAAAGTGAGTTCATGTCTGTTGGCACTGGGGCAGGTTGTACGCCTCATTTCCTCTTTACCTTACGATATTCAAGATATCTTGCGATATGGGTTACATATATCTATACAGCTCTGTTTGAAATTAGCTACCAGCCTCTATTATCAAATTTAAGGAAGGATATTGACTATTGGGATCCCCCGTCTGTCCCTCTAGGTGAAAGAATTAAGATGATGCATATATTCCAGTGTCTTTACATATTAATTGATCCGACACCAATTTATATTTGGAACTAAAACATCCCAAATTAAAAGTGTACTTCTGAAACTTTACAATGGGAGGGACAGTGGACAGTGGTTTCTGTATTGTTACCGGATGCCCAACATAAGAGCATTGCTACACTGGTTAAAGAATTAGTCCACTCTCCCTGAATGGTTCATTTCTAGCTTGCTTCTAATCCAGTTATCATGCAGTCAATCAAAATCGGTTTAGAAGATCTCGCTCCCTTAAGAATCTGTCACAAGCAGTGCCAATTGCACACAATCACATCTTTGATGGATGAGGCTTATGCTATATGGTCTAGAATGGATGTGGTCTTAATATCTGATCTCTGCATTGATGGTAATTTTGCCTCCTTTGAAAAGCAGAAATAGGATATTCCCCGATCACACTTTTATAGATACTTGCAGCTCTGGGACTGTGTAGCCTTGAACTTGAATTGATTTCCATTATGCCCTCCCACTTCTCTGTTAGATTAAATTTTAACTATAAATCATTAAAAAGCAGACTACAAGGCTATAATTTATGAACTACTCGCATACAATCTGATGCCTTCAGACCTCAGATTTAACAGTCTTGGATGAACCAATACTAGGAAAGCTTGGAACAAAACAATACAGGAAATTTTCCCTCTTCCTTCCTTCCATAAGTCTAAGATATGCTGTTATTCATTTAAACCATTTAAATGACGCAGACAGGCCACAGGCTCTGGGCCGCACACCCAACATATTTAAAGTGCTACACATAGTGGCAAATAACCATAAAAGACATCTTCTTAGGAAAAGTGGTGGAACTGAAACCAGTTAGCGCCTTGTTGGGTGTGAGACCTGGTGGATACTCCTGTTAGGAGGTGGTAAATTAAACATGTTGACCTTACTCTCTCTTGGCCAGGAAACTATTGTTTAAAAAGAAAGACCCAATACCTCTGACATGCAGTCGATGTATCATAGAAGTCATGTACCCTCTCAAATTGGAGAAGATTGGATACAGTGTCAAAGGATCTACAAGGAAGTCTCATACTATTTGACAGCATTTCTTAATCTTTGTTGGAAGCTGACAGCTTGACAATGTAACCATTTTTTGTCATTTATCTGTATTATTTATTTTGTTTATATGGAAGTCTAGGTATGTATGTGTAACGTTAGCTGCACGACTCCTCACTTGGGCTTGTGTGTGTGTGTTATCTGTTTCACCTGTCTTTTGTCTTGTTAAATGTTATGCGTGTCATCTTTTTGTGGCTAACATCTGTGCATTTATGTGTGTATGTTCCCCTTGTGTTTGTCAGTATTTAAACCTTCTAAGATTGAAGAGTCTCATGAGTGTTGTGTGTTTTTTCATTCGTCATTAAAATAAATTAAGTCTAACAGCCAACACCTTACAGCCTGCCTTTCCCTCGCACTGAAAATTTAAATCGGTTCATACGTGTATGTCTAGTTTGGCGGGATGGGATAAGTTTCTTTTTTCTGCAGGATAAATGTGATAGATAAACTATAAAAATTTAATGAAAAGACCCTGATTCAAAGAAAGAAAGAAATGCAGGTAAACCAAAAAACAAAACCCACCCCAAGATAAACTCACGTCTTGAACATTTAAATTGAAACCAAGGACTTGGTGAAAATGAGAGAAGCGGCTGGTTAAGGTGGAGGAAGAGGACATGGGCGAGCCCCTGGTGGGCAGTGCAGGAAGGAAAGGGGAGTGTGCCCTGCCTTCCCCTCCATCCAGGACCAGCTGGTGTAGAAATGATCCTTTGCTGCTATAGCAACAGATAAACTGCTCACATAATGTGTCTGTGTCTCCGCCCCCCTAGAGGCCAAGTGGACATTACACTGGTCAGAAGTCTACAGCGGCTGCATGAAGCGCAATGGAAAAACTGTCCCTGCTGGGAACCCAATGTTAGACAGTATGGTGGGAAAGAACAGGACACCAAGCTGTAAGTCCCCTGTGTCCTGAGTGAGTCTGTTGGTGACTTCAGGGACAGTGAATGGGGAGGGAATTGCTGCATTTATACGATCACTGGCTGAAGTGAAGCACTGCCCAGAACCACCACCCCCCCCCCCCCCCCCCCCCCCCCCACCCCCCGGGAATTTTCTGCTTCTCTGTTGTGAGAACAAGAATCAGCACAAGAGTGAGGATGCATGTATGTATGAAACATTCAGATCATCCCAGAAAAGGAATCATAAAATGAGGGGGGGATAGAGAGAGAGGGGGAGAGAGAAGGAGAGCGATAGAGAGGGGGAGAGGGGGAAAGAGAGAGAGGGAGAGAGGAAGTGAGACTAACTGGAAAGAGCAGGACAAAGGAGGGGAGAAGCCAGCGTGAGAGGAGTGGGGAGAGTGTCAGTGAGCAGGTCGTGAGCTTCAGGTGAGCATGGCTGAGACGGTGGGGAAGGCAGTGTGGGGGAGGCATGACTAATGGCCCATAGCAGCAGGCCCGGGCTCAAGACATCTGACACACCATTATTCTGGCCTCGTGATACCACTGCAGAGAAGCCTAGTTCTGTGACATGAAACTATGGCGCCTAAAGATATACAATTACTAAAAGATGCACAGTGAAGCCACATTTGCTGTATTCAAACCTCTTTAGAGCTGATCCAAATTGGGCTGGTAATTTGGGGTCTTTTCAGCTTAGTGCCAAACATGTCCTGATGACATGTCTGATGTCAGCCTGTCAGTGTGGTATGTAATAATGAAGCAACCAGCAGTGGATGGGAAGTTTGATACACAAGATTGTCATATTTGCTTTCACCAAGTTTACTTGCCATTACTTTAAACTTTCAACTCTGCAAACTGATATGGAAGAAACAAGGTACACTGCAAATGCTTCTCAAAAAGACCAAAATCTGTAGGCAGTTATCGGTTAGGGGGACAATGAAAAAGGAAACACAACATGGTTCATTGCAGTGAGTGAGTGAGAACCAATCAGACTACAAGCTGCTCTTCCCTGATTTTCTATGGTCCATCTTCGTGTTCATAGCTGCAATCCCAGGATAAGTGCTCGACATCTTGTGCAGTCAGAATTCTGCTGCTACGTGAGCATAGTTAGGGCTGCAGCAGTTTTTCCTGGAATGGCAGCTGTTCGGTACGCTCTGCTTAATAGAATGAGTGACAGAGGGGCTGGGTGGTGTGTGCTGTAGTGGTGCAGAACACAGGGCTGGGTGATTGGCAGCCCGGTGCCCTCTTCTATCAACCTCCACGTCAAGGTCAATCCTCCCATCTGCCTACAGGGAGAGTGCAGTAGGGTGTGAGGGAGGGGGAGAGAGAGAGAGACAGGGGGGAGAGAGAGAGAGAGAGAGAGAGAGAGAGAGAGAGAGAGAGGGGGGGGGAGAAGGGAGAGGGAAAGAAAGGAGAGGGAGAGGGAGGGAGAGAGAGAGAGAAAGAAGAGAGAGGGAGGGAGAGAGAGAGAGAAAGAGGAGAGAGAGAGAAGGAGGAGAGAGAGAGAGAGAGAGAAGGAGAGAGAGCTCTACCAAGACTAATTCAGCATCTCCCTCTATCAAACCCAAAATCATCATTCACCCTAAATGGTTTCTGCTCTTCTCACTGTCTCTCGTTTCTTGTTCTCATGCCTCGTTTCTCTCCGTCCTTTAAGCTTGTATAAGAGATGATATATTATCACTTTACTTCTGTCCTTTCTCATGGCCAGGGCTATGCTGACATACCTATTGTGAAGTCACCTTTAGCATAGTGAAGGTGAGAGGCATGATGGATGCATGTGAATGAGATGGAACTAATCGCACTGCCCTAATATTCGAGGCAGACGCTACATTGCACAATCCATTTTGGTCAAATAAATAAATAAATAAAACAAACCATAGCCTAAAATGGACAAATTTGCAATGGATTACAAAATGGGGAAATATGTATGTAATGTAATGATAGCAGTACACTTAGGTACAGAACACAAATATACTGCACATATAAAACTACAGAAAAGAGCATGTTTAGAGCCAAATGAAATATTCCACAGTATGGTGTCCACCAGCAGCTATTCAATCAGCAGCATGAAGACACTGGAACACCTTAGAACAATTTTCTTATCTTCAAATCACACTCCAGGAAGAAAAAAAAAAAAGAGTCAGGCCAGTGCTCTTAAAGTACCTTAAAGATTTAGCAACCTCACTTGGGTCTCAAAATATCTCTGCACTCTCAGCAAGAAGCTACTTAGCAAGATCTACATGCTTCCAACTATACAGTTTGAGGCAAAAGAGAGAGACGTTTTGTGATTGATTGTGGAGTAAACTATAGACCCTAGGGACAGACCCAAGTATAAAAATTCATTTGCTGAGTCATTCCTAAGCAAATTTTCATGGCTGCACCCCTCTGAAGCTTCAGGGTATTTTCTCTGTGATTGCATATTTAATTACATTTGCCTTTAAATCTACACAACTATAACATGATAGACATATATTTCATATCACGACATTCAGAACAATTTCAGCTCTATTCCTAATGAGGTACCATTTGACCTGGAGTACCACATAAAGAAATAATATGGCCCCAAAGCTGAAAATATGAGGTCATAAAAAATAAAAAAAAACTGTTCATATCTCATACGAAAACACACCTTTACCCATGTGAATCAAACACTTTTGTATTTGAATACATTTACCAAAGTGTTTGGTTAATAAAAGTAGCAAAATATATGTGTGTAAGAAATGTCAAAAATTTGTACAAATCACTTAGTACACACACACACACACACGTCATTCTTTAGTCACATATCAAACTTAAATCAATAATAAAAAATGAGTAAAATTAGTTGGTACATTATTGGCTCTCCAACAAAAATACCCTCGGAGAATGTGCTGATAATGTAGTATGTTAATGCTATCCTAAGGCACATAAAAATTGAAAACGTACATAATATTTTGAGAATAACAGGGAAAATAATTGTCTGTATTCTTGCAGTGTTTCATGCACTCATGAGACATTTATTGTTCACACTGCATATTTTAATCTAGTGTATTATGAAAAACTCGAAAGAGCAGTGTATATAAGTGGGGTGTATAATAAGAGGGGTGTATAATAAGTGCTGGATCTTTAGGAATGAATTGGTGACCTGAGTGTTGGTGAATCAGTGCAAGTCAACACACCTCTCCAGGTTATCAGCAGGATGTCAAATAAAGCAGCACTATAATGTATCATTATGAAATAATGCATATCTCCCTGAAAGGTAAACAGACTTCACATTTCCTTGCAGTTTCCAACAGGCTGTCGTCACTGCTGTACAACATTCCAAAAACGTTTGATATCAGTGTCTGGATTTTTCATTTTGTGTCATGCTTAAAGCCCTTATATACGGTCAGTGATGCTTAGAGAGAAAAGCATTAAAGATTAAAAATGAACATTCTCCAGTGCTTGCCCTGAGCGAGAGGAGAGCAGTGTGTGTGTGTGTGTGTGTGTGTGTGTGTGGTCACGCTGTCGATGGTGGTAATATGTTCTGTTGTCACGTCCAGGACTCTTTCACCTCCTCTCATCTCATCATTGCCTACAGCCTCTAGCCACACCACACATTTCCTCACTTTCTCACTTACTCAGTCTCTCTCACCCTCTTTGTCTTTCTCTCTCTCTCTCTCTCTCTCTCTCTCTCTCACACACACACACACGCACGCACGCACGCACGCACGCACGCACGCACGCACACACACAAGCTAAAATTAGTGCCTCACTCTGCCTCACTGAGAAAAGAATGCTCAGTGGTGGGGAATACAGCAGAGCCCCATGCACTGAGGAGACACGAGAGAAGACGCTATATCTGTGCAGTTATGGTCAGACATGTGCATATGTTTGCTCACATGCAAACATGCACACAAAAACCAACATAAACACCATCTCTTTCTTGCTGCCATAGTATACCAAAGGCTTGAATCTCCATAGAAACAACCAGGTAATTAAAGCAAATCAGTGACGATGGACCTAAAAATTGAGAACTGTAGTGTATTGCAATAAACACCAATGTTAAATCAGGCTCCACGATTTCTCCTAATGCACATCTATAAATGCTCAACCTAACATTACATTTAAGAGATTTCGATTACAAAGGAAGAAACAGTATAACCAAAGGCAAAAAGATTCAGAAGCACAAGGGATTCATCAGTTCACGTCTGCAGCAGGACGCGTGGCAGAGGCTGCACCTACCAGGAGTTGCATTAGCCACATAGCTCAGTTTGGAAATGTCTTTTCCTAATGTCGGACAACCCATTAATCACAGGAAATAACAGGAGCAAACAACTGACTGCTCAGTCAGCCCATGTCTCTCTGTAGCTCATGTGACATTTGTAAGAAAACCATGGGAATATATAAAAGGGAAATAGAATATTGTAAATGTGTCCATCTTGTATTTTTACTGGTCTTGGCATACACAATAAAATTAAAACCTACAATAGAATAAATTAATGAATGAGTATTTTACATATGAAAATATAAACAGCTAATTTGACCACTATAAGTTAAGATCCTTACACACAGGTGCTTTATGTCCCAGTACACACTTAAAAATTGTATTTCAGTTGAGTGACTCCATTATCCAGTGTTCTCCCTGCCGCTCAGGGCAGCGCCATAAGATGCTAAATTACTGGGGCTTTGGATGGCTCAACCTTTCCCCTGTAGACAACTAACACTGCCATATAAGGAGAAAAACAGACGATGGGAAAAGAATACCATTCAGCAAGCCACTGATGCATTGAACAACTACTAAATACCCAGCATGCATGCTGGAAGACCTACAGAATGCCGGGGCTAGAGCCTCAAATTGGCATTTCACCCCTGTCTAATTTAGAAACTGCGAGAGAACTGAAGAGAACTGCAGCCAGATGAGTGAACCTGTCTGAATTGCACCGTAATCACAAAAACATAAAATGGATAAAAGCAATGAGGAAGGGATGTGATAACTGGACGGATGTGCTGTGTGTCTCTGCATATGTGGGGATCAAAACGGATCCCCACAAAATGGGGAGGAAAAAACTTAAAGGTCCATAATAAACAGGGAGATGCAATTCTGCCTATGGCTCAGAAGGCATCGAGCTGGCCACACATCAGAGTTGCAGATCATGAGAAATACTCAATATTGACAGGGCAGCCTAGTTTAGTTTTTTGTCAGGACTAGGGAATGCACACAAAACAAAACAAAAATGTCACATTAAAATCAGGAGCATCAGCAGACTTCAGCACAGCCCAAAGGTTACAGGTTAGTGACATAGCTGTTTCCTACCTGCTATCATGCTGTTCACCTCAATCTCCTCCTCCTCGGCTTTGACACGCAGATACTTTGGTGACTGGGCTAGCCTGCACAGAGAGGGTAATAAACAAATGAGAGAGATATCAGATAAGTGATTATCTGGAATAACAGGAAGCAAAACACTTCTATAGGCCAGAGGATGAGTGTGCACTTCAAGAATACACAGTGGAAGTAGGATGAAGTAGGAGAAGAAGAAGAAGAAGTGGTCTAATCTTCAGCGGTGGTGTCTTAACCATCCATTACAGGGCTGTGCTAGTGGCAATGGTGTAAGATGAATACGGAGTACATACTACTGCAAACAAAGTCACAATTTTTACAAAGTAAAGCCAACACAGACATGCGAGCATGTGATAAATGACATGTGGATAGTAGTAGGGCTGTCGCAATAACCGCAATATTGTAATACCGCGATATTCACCTGCCAACCGCAGGGAATTCCAAGCAACCGTCACACCGCGATGTTCGTGTTTTCTTTTTTTCCACAAGGTTCTTCTTGTTTTACACGTAAGCCACTTCGCTGCGTGTGCGGTGGATGTTAATTACTATTTAAAAACGTTCGTATCCGTTGCTTCTGAGTGGCCTTTTTATGGAAACAATTGCGGCTACTCTGGTCGCAAAACCAAGTGTGACTTCGCCAGTTTGGGAGCATTTCAGCTTTCAACCGAATGAAAAGAGAGAGCCGGACAATTTAGACGAGGCAATATGCAAAATCTGTGCGCGAAAGGTTGTTGTGAAACGGGGAAACTAAGAGAGCTCGCGCACATGCCGAGCTCGAGCTACCTGCACGAGCCCTAACGCAGATCCCATCGCCTGGTGGCGCGACAACCAGGTTAGATTTCCTCTGCTTTCTAAAGTGTCCCGCAAGTACATGTGTATTTGTGCAACGAGCACACCACCAGAGAGAGTTTTAAGTGCTGCCGGAAACATTGTTACCCCACTTAGATCCTCTCTGAAACCACATAAGGTGAACATGTTGGTTTTCCTAGCACGTAACAAGGACATGATAACGCCGGACTAAACCTAGACTTTATTACTAAAGGAAGGGTTTCGTTTTTCTTCTTTTTTTTTAAACGAATTCTGATCTCATGTGCTCAAGTTTTTTTGCCTTCTTTGCACAGCGCAGATCAATCGTAGGCTATAAGCTGGACTTTGTTTCCATGAAAGAATAAAGGAGCGTTCTTATTGCGCGTCATTAGCCTTACGTGCTCTGCATTTAACAATAAGGACTGTTTAATTTGTCCTACAACTGTGTCGGCTTTGTTATAAAAATATAATATTCTTAATAACAACTGCAATAAAAACGTGTTTATAATAGCACTTAAATCAGGATATGTTTGTGAAAACAACAAAAATGGCCGCATATCGCGGTGTGGAGCCCTGTTAATTTACCACAGTGGAAATTCTTACACCGCGACAGCCCTAGATAGTAGTAATGCCAAACCAAGAGCACAATTTTAGTTAGTATATCGGGCTATTTGAAAATATAAAATAAATAACAAAGCAATTTCTAAGGTTTCATTTTAATATGAAGAAAAAAACTAAATAAAAAACCAGATTTATAAATATAGATTCTTGGTTCAGTCAGCAGACACAATTTTGCTGCATTTCTTGCTATTCCATGGTATTTTGCTATGTGGAATCTAAGTGAATGTACAGTTTTCAGGCAGAAACCAGAAGTTCTTTCCAGACATAAAAGCCAAAAAGTATCTTAGGTTTTCACAGCTTTTGCCTTTCACATTAGGTCCCAGTTGAAGAAGCGTGTGCAGTGTTCAGCAGTCACACTGAGGAAGCGAGGACGTTAGCCTGAGTGCACTCAAAAGCGTCTGTTACCACACTGGGGAAAACGAGGGGCAAAAGTGCATTTGGAACAAATTAAGATGAAAAGATTTCAAAGGGCAGAGAGCCTCAGAAAATACCATACTATTCAACTGGAGAGTTGAATAAATAAATGTCATGGTAAAAATGACATTTCTAGTTTAACCATTTACCTAATTATTAGGTTGGTGCTGTCTCTCAAAGTAGCTAAATGTTATGATAGTAAAGAACCACAAGATATTGACAGCATTTCACTGTTATTAAAAGAAATAAATGATTACCCCCCCCCCCCCCTTCACTTAGTCTAAATACATTTAGGTTAAAATAACTAAAACACAATTTAAAACGAATCTGGTTCCTAATTCCTAATGGTGTATGTTCAAAAGGCCTGCCATGACAGCAAGAGGTATTTGAACACATTCTTGCTTCTTTCAAACAGTTCATGGTATTGAGTTGAAGAGGCCCAAGGGAGAGAGTAACCTTGGGCCTTGCCAGACTCTCTCTCTACGGAATTCTCCCGTTTATGGTTTTAGTGGGAACAAAAATGGCTCCAAGACATTTTTTATTGAATGTCCAGTAAACATATGATTAATGGATGGCAACAAAAAGGGACAATAGGAATATAGAGTGAGATGGATATGATATGGTACGATTACACCATCTCCTGCTTAAAAGTGCTGAGCACATACTTCTCTAATCGACTAGGCAGCTTTATATCCACACTTTATATAAGAAGGACCTACTGGGAGGGACAGGACTAGTGTCTGAATCAAGTGGCCAACAGACAGGCACATTAAAGATACCGTTACAAAGCATACCCTACTATATTTTTCATTTACATACAGTACTAGTCAAATGCTTTGGAAACACAGTCGTATCCTTACTGTTTTCCTAGATTTAAATTAAGATATCAACCTAATAAAATAATATACATGTGATTAAGTTGCTTGCTGTGTTAAGCAACTACTGACTATCTTAGATTTTAGATTCTTCAAAATAAATATGCTACATTTTCATGACAGCTTTGCACTTTCTTGCTGTTCTCTTAACCAGGTTTGTGAGAGATTCTTTGATGGTAAGCACTTGTGGGGTAAGGAAATAAAGTTCTGGACACTAAACACTACTTTCTGTGAGCACTTCTACAAATTTGTTTGGAAAATGAATTCATATTTAATACCTTTCCAAAATTATATTTGTCTTAGAATCAAACTTAAGCATAGTCCATTAGATAAAAATGCATTTATTACTATTAAAAACATTGTCAGGTGTATCCAAACCTTTCACAGGTACTATATTTACAGTACTGTGCAATGGTTTTATGCAGGTGTGGGGAAAATACTGCAAATTAAGAATACTTTTAAAAATAGAAGTGTTAATATTTTGGAAATATTGTGCAAACAGAATGCAAAGTGAATGAACAAAAGAGAAATCCAAATCAATATCTGGTGTGATGACCCTTCAAAACTGCATCAATTTCTCTAGATAGACTTGTACAAGGTCGTGGATTATGTAGGATTATAGTCAGGTGTATGACCACCCAGTTATACCAAAAGGTGATAATGATCATCATTTTATTTTGTAGTAGTTCCTCACACAGCTGTTTCTGTTTCAGTTAATGACTGTGTTTCAACCTACATAAGTCCTATACCACAGGTCCTACACCACAGCTGAGCACAACAACAAGGCACAAGATATTTCCATTGCATCAGCAAGGTCTCTGTCAGATTTCAAAGCAGACTGGGGCTTTAAGATGTGCTACATAAACTCTTGAAGAAGCACAAAGAAATGAGCAGTGCTGACCAGCCCCCCTCTCCCCACCCCCCGACCCCAACATCACGGAGTATGTCTGAGACTACGTAAAGAGACAGAAGGTCTGTGGTCAATTGTCCAAGGTTTTTAGAGTAACCTCCTTGACGATTTCCTTCACAAACTATGTGCAGGCTACCTAGAAGAACTGATGCTGCTCTTAAGGTAAAAGGAAGTCACATTAAATATTGATTTGATTAAGATATCTGTTTTGTTCACTTTGCATTTTGTTAATCGACACAAATAAACTATTAACTAATATTAAATATTAACTATTATTCAAATGGGCCCTTTGAGCACAGAAGCCCCTCATCCAGTTATTATCCTACAGTGTGCATTTCCTCCATTGACTTTGAGCGACTCCTGTTTAGTTTCATGCATCCTTAATTAATCCTTATAATACAACATAATTACAACTTCTGCTTTTTCATAAGTCGGTCATCTCCCAACACCTACATATCTAACACCACATCAACACAGCCTTCTAAACAAACCAGCCCATTCAGTATTAATTATAGACGTTAAAATGGAGCTCCATGTTCCTTGGAGTGCTCATGGCAGGACAGTCTCACAGTGCCCGTGGGAACAAGCACTAGCAGACACGTGGCACTGTGCACAAGTACACGCCCACTTTACACATGGGTGCTAAAGATCATCACTGCAATTAGCTTGCAATGCAGCTCTACAGAGGAACGAGAGTGAAAGCTTCATCCGCGTGGTCTACCTGGATCTGTAGTTTACTAAACAAAAGGAGAGATAGAGGGGTCCCCTGATCCCACAGTCTCAGACTGCATGATAATGTACAGTTTACCCTGAGGAAACACTCCAAAAAGAGCAAGATGGGACTGATTTGGCCATTGTGTTTTACAAAATGACAAAAATAAATGGTTTTCATATAGTCATATGTGCCTTAGCTCCATTCACATTATCCATATATATGCTTAAGCTGATATGAATAAAATAAATCATCTTTTCAAAGCTGCAAATTTCACTCTACAACAGTGTTTTGCTTCCTGCAAAACATACATATTTATTATGTGTTCTTGCATGCAGAATTCAAATACGTTTTCAGAATGTCCATCACACATAGTTCTTTTTGTGCTAATATACTAATGTCATTACGTGTAGTATATAAAAACAGTACAAAGGAAAGTGGACCCCTCTATGTTGTCCGACTACTGCTGGACCCTGAAGAGGGATGTCAAATATAGGCAAAACCCATTTACTCTACATTTACATTTACAGGTACAGTGGTAGAAGTATGGTGGCAATACCAGCCTTATTAATGAATGAGTAAGATATAATTAATATTTCATATATATTTAAAGTTACTTAGAATACTAAGAATACAAATATTTGAATTCAGCGTAAAAACAAAGGTCCTCTTATTTTAGTTGGGAAGCAACAAGTTGGGTTTTTGTTGCCCAGTGCTCACAGCTGTTTCAGAGCTATATTTGAAATAAGGTGATCCAAAATATAGTGCCATGATCTGCATTTGAAACTCTTGAGTTTCAAAAGGAAAAAACCACTTACATAGAGTTTCATCATACGGCCTGTGTCTCATCATGAGACCTTGTTATCTCATCAAGGCTCAGCGAGAGCTTCCCAGCAGTGCCTGTGACGGTTTGCACAGCTCTTATGATGCAGTGGATAGGCCGTGCGTACCTGGTGGGCAGCCGGCCCCTCTTCCCCAGGGGAGAGAGTGCTTTCTGTCCCTGAGACACAGGTTCCTCCTTCTGTTCCCGCTTCACCATGGCGTGGCCCGGGGGGCGGCCACGCAGACGCGGGGCACCATCGCAGCTCGGTAGCTCCGCCCTGCAACAGGCAGGAAACAAATCAGAGGACCTGGTCAAGCCTGCACAGGTTCCCAACACAGTCTGAATGGAAGTAGACAAGGGGGGAAGTGTACAGGGTTTGGGAGTCGCTTCAAACTGGGGCAATTTGCATTTAGATTGAACTGAAGGATTAACATGTGTCCTTGTGCTAGTTACAGTCAATACTTCCTTTACAGCAGATGGAAACTGGCTGCCTCGTGATCCATAAAACTGTATTAATTTGTTAAAAGAAAATTATGGATAAATTCTTACATAGACTTGCTGTATGATGTGTGAACTGATCACAATTCTCATTAGAGAACATGTGCATTGATGTTAGATTTTAAAAACCAGAATGTTTCTCTCACACACACACACACACACACACACACACACACACACACACACACACACACACACACACACACACACACACACACACACACACACACACACACACACACACTCTGATGCATTGCTTGGCAGGTCCCACTGAGGCTCCAACTCTTCTGCACAAATCACCACTCTGACTTCATAAACTGTCTATGTGAAATTACAAGAACACCATTCTGTGTATTGACCAAGTTCAGTCTTAACACACAGCAGCTAGGAGGCGAAATGTCCCTTTGTGCTTTTGACATTAAACAGTGAGGTGGTAATTAGATTTTTAGATTAAAGAATACATTTCCAGCCCACTCGGCCATTATTTTTGAACATGTTTTCTGAATCTTTGGTCAGATACCACAACTGGAGTCTTAGTAAAGGGGTAACTGAGTGAAGACAGGCGAAATGCACAATCTCTCAGATGTGTAAGCTGTCTCAGTTCTGCTGAGTCGGCGATTAGGGCCAAGCTGCCCCTGCACCAAGGCATGCTCCTGTGAACGAGCATGAAATACAATTTGGCCACCTCTAATGCTTCTGCTGATGGCCAGCACAAGATCAAGTCCACTGGCTCAATGCAGAGATGAGGCATTGATACAGCACTAAAATGTGAAAAGGTATTTCCTGTTCCACTCTTGTGCATTTGGGCACGCAATGAAGTGGCGAGAAATCTGGTCTTTTCTCATTGTCTAATGCAGATTTATGTGCTACGAAAGATTAGCGAATGTGGGCAGGTCTGTGTTGGCAGGGCAGAGCTGGCTATGAAGGGTGATAATAAAACCTGCCATGACTTAGGCTGTAAAAGTGAAACTAAAAGTAACTTGGTCTAGTGACTGAAAAAATGTAAAGTTCATTCTCTTCTTGACTAAAATGGGCATGTCAGTTATGCTGCATAAAATGTGGATTGTTTGCTATGCTCCATTTATTTGTATTGTATTGTGCTGCTGCTGCTTTAGAAAATTATATCGGAAATAATTTTCATACAAGAGGAGGTAAGGTAACAGGAGGCTTTACTATAATTGCAAAAGGTGTAGGACCCATGATATTCCTCTCAAAAGAGGTCACATTAAACTGGTTGAAAGAAAGACTTAGAAAGATCAACCCCAAAAACATCAGCTCAGACAACAAGAGACGCTCCGAATTAGACAATCCCCCCTAACCTGTTCTCTGCATGGCCGTCCACAACTTTCTCTTCATCCTCCTCTTCCTCTTCCTCCGCGCACAGCCGTTTGGTCTTCTGCACAAAGTGCACAGGGACAAAGGTGATCTGCTTCTCGCCTCCCAGCCGGTCGGGCAGCACGACCTCCTTCTTCATGTTGATGTCTGAGTAGGGACAGCCGAAGGCACTGGGACCGACGGAGAGGGAGGAGAGAGGAGGGACGGTGAAGACACAAGAGCACATGGTTAGACACAGTGCGTGGCCTCTGCTGGAAAACAGGATGCTGTTGAGTATGATGTTGCAGACACTGAGCAGGATGTGTGGAAAAGGCTCTGATACGGTTCCTGTATACAGCATATGTCCTGTAAGCTCTTCCGTCGGCTAAGATGGGACATACATATTGCACATGCTACACATTGTGTTAAAAAACACATCAGTGGTCCATTGAGATGACGTGATTAAAGATTGGCCGGTCTTGTGTTACAAAATTTCCTTTGCTGAATCATGTGCTTGTTGTCAAGCATCAAGAGAAACACACTGATGATTGTGCTTGACTGTGAGCACGCTGGAAAACAGGCAGCATTCAGTATTTTATATGGTAGAGTGGCCTAACCCTTACTTTCATATCCCAGCCTACTGTGAGATCAGTATTAACCAATCCTGTGACAACAACTCAGAATATATGGCACTTCTAGTGTAAATGCAAGGTCAGGAAGAGCTTGTCGAAAATAACTGATGTTAAAACAAAAGTGGAAAAAAATACATAATTGATCACTGAAAATACATATCTTGTATACATTTACTGCAGAAGGAATTTCCTTCTGCATTTTGAATTGTGCAGATAAGCTGGTTGTTTGTTTAGTAGGCTGCACTACTGATAGCATTTTGTTAGGCAGCTTTTCAGTCAACTCCCTCACATCTGAAGCACCATCTGCCCAGACAGCCACTAAACAGAAGAATCTTGTTCTTGTTCAAGTACCAGAGACAACATAAGCATATGGCAACGTTACTAATGAATCGAAGACTGATTAAGCACGTTGTTGTTTCACTCAGATGGAGACTTCACCATTTCTTTGTCAAGGTTGTACTAATGTATTAAAAACATGACAAAGTTTGGTAGAATTCATCTTGTCCAATCTAGAAATACAATTTTGTGCCTTGATGCCAGTCAGCCATAAAATCATTTCACATAAATTTGAAATAAAATTTGTGAAATTAGCATTATTTAAACAATTAGTCAATAACCAACACCACAGACTAAAAAACAGAAAAGTATAAACTCTGTGACAGCAATAGCCAAGTGAACAAGTCATCCAGTCGGTTAGTTTCTGGTAATGTAGCTTCAAAGAAACCATAGGCAATTAGTTTACCCTTCTAATCAGATAATGGGCTATGCCTCGCAGACTTTAAATCAGTATTGTTTAGGGGAGGTCTTCATGAAGCACACCACCCAAGCTTGCCCTGCTCATTAAGGAAGATCTCCCACTTCTCAGTGAGAGCAGATGGAAATAAAGGGTCACTCAAGCACCGAGTCTCAGTTCATTACTGCCACATCACCAGGCTCCTTTAACAGCCATAAGATTAGGTCATGGATTTTATGATACATTTCACCACGTTAAACAACTTGCTGTGGTTTCAAAGGATAGTGCCAAAAACCTTGGAGCATCATTCCATACCATAATATAGTTACGAGTAACTATAGAAATAAATTTCATCTATAGAAGAAGGGAGGGTATGTACAGCAGTTAGTTAACAGAGAAAGATAAGAGAATGCACACTTTTGTAATACAAGCTGTTTTACACTGAATGGCCACTTAATTAGTGATGAGTTCTACTGTTGGACCTCCTGTGGCCTTCAGAACTGTGACATATCGTGGCATTGATTCCTCTAGGCATTAAGATTCTGCCAAAATCTTGGCCCATGTGGACAGGAAAGCATCTCGCAGATGCCACAAATTAGATGGAGGTATGACAGCCCATGAACAGCCCATTCTTCACCATAACAAAGAGGCACTACATGATTAAGATCTGGGGACTGTGAAGGCCAGAGAAGCAAGGAAAACCCGCCGTCATGTTCCTGGAACCAATCCATGACCACACATCATGTGTGGCATGGTGCACTGTCCTGCTCAAAGTGTCTGTCTGCCATAGGATGAACAGCTTCCATGAAAGGATGGACTTGGTTGGCCACAAAACCTAGGAAAGCTTGACGGGTCAGAGATATTTTGTTGGTCGAAGAGGGACCCACATGATTTTAAGCAGGTGGCTTAAATGTTTTGCTATAATATTGTTGTATAATATATATAATATATAATCTCTTCTGAAGAAGACTGCAGGTGAGTAATTTTAGTGTACCGTGGTAAACGATGCGCAGACTGCAGTCAAAACCGCTGTGAAGTGCACAAAGTTGCCAGAGAAACAGGAAAATTCAGAGGTCCTTTGTCAGCTGTGCAACACATACATACACAGTTAAGATCCTGTTGGACCCCCAGATCCAGACACATAAGCAAGAACCAATCAAACACGGGGACAGTAGACAAGACGTAGGAAAACTACAGTGATAATAAATAGTGATGGAAGCATTCAAAAGAAGGAATATGGAAATAAAAAAAAAAAACATCAAGAACCGAAAGAGCAAATATAGTGAATGTTAAAGGCCAACATCAAGGTTGTTGCACTGGTGATGGGGGCAAGTAAGTGGTGGCATCACCCCTAACATAGAGGACTGGCTCCAAAATATCACAGCCATAACAATATATGTCAAGATCACAATCCTAGCAGAAATACTGCACCACAACCATACATTCTCGTGTTTCCAATAGAATAGAGAGATTAAAAGCAATATTTAGACCAGGCGTACTCAACTAAATTTGTCCGCGGTCCAATTTTGGCAGATACCTGTGACCTGAGGTCCGCAGGGGTGGCGAACGTAAGTTGTTGCGAACGTAAAGCCTGGTACTTTCGCGAGTGACTGTGGCGCGTGACTCCACCCACCTCGCGCGACTCTGCGCGAACGGTGGAGGCGTTTATTTTTTATACTTTCGCGAGCGTCACTGCAGTGTTCTCCGAAACGATAGGTGTTTTGTCCGAAACGATATGTGGTAGAAACACCCCTCAAAACAGGGGAATGAACATTTACCTGACCAATTTTTATGCTGCTATGTGTTTCAGGTTTGAAAAGAGCTGGAATTTAGGTTAAAGTACTTTAAAATGCTTGAAATTGTAACTACTTGGTTTCACAACAAATATCTGTCTGACTGAATAGTTCTCTTGTATTAGGTTAACAAATACGAGCCTCTTGTAATTCCAGGACGAAACATGAGAGAACGTGAAGACGTGAAGATTGGGCGTTTTTAAAATAAACAACCATTAAATAATGTGATAAAAAGCGAATTATTTCGAGTATATGTATAAATATTTAACTTAATGATGTTTAACATGCTGGGAAATATTGAAATGGACCTTGAAAGTGACGTACAAGTGTTTGAATTCCACCTTATAAAGGTGTATGAACCCTGAAAACGTTACTTTGTTCATTGCGCTGAAGCGCGGCTCGCGAAGTTACAAAATTCGAGAGGTGCACGACCTCGCGAACCGACAGCGCGCGAGGCACTCGCGCACACGCGGAGCCACAACGATTACGTCATTTTCGCAGCGCGGACCCTCGCGCCGCTCGCGAAGCGTCAACCAGGCAGGCTTATTTTAAGTTGTTGAGCGGGGGTGGCAAACGTAACACTCGTGACGGAGTGTTTTGTCAATAGCACTGAAATAAATGCTCCGGTTTTGTTTTGGTCCGTATCCAGTTAATCAGGAATGAGATTGGGTCCGGACAGGACTGCGTTCGGGTCCGGATCCGGACCGCGGTCCGCCAGTTGAGTACCCCTGATTTAGACCCTTGTTGAATACTTGGTTCTGAATTGCACTGAACCACTGAATTGCAGTGGTTAGTGTGTTGTGGATTTGTGGATATAATTACCATTTTACCCATTAATCTACACTTAAAGCCCCATAATTAAAATAAAAAACTGAAATATCTTATTCACAAAAAAATATTCAAACCCTTTGATATAGCACTCCAATCTGTGGTCAGGTGCAACCTGTTTGCTTTAATTATCCACATGTGTGTCTAGAACTCAGCTGGAGACAAACTGTTGCAATTTGAATTGGACATAGTTTGCAAAGGCACACACCTGGGTCTATGAGTGACCACAACTTGCAGTGCATTATCAGGACAAAAACCAAGCCAATCTGTGTATCTCCATAATAAAAATGTGGCACATATATAAAATGATATAAAACAATATCTAAAGCTTTTGAGTGTTCCCAGTATCACAGTGGCCTCAATAGTTTTGAAATGGAAGCTTGGCACAGCCTTGAGCTTTCCTAGAGTCAGCTGTCTGGCCAGATATAGAGCTTCAGGACAAGAAGGGTTCTGGTCAGGGAGGTAAAAAAAAGTCAATAGTCATTCTAAAAGAGCTTCAACAGTCCCTTGCAGAGACTGGAGAACCCAGCAGACAAATAACCATCTCTGCAGCACTCCATAAATCACGCTTTTACAGCAATGTGGCAAGACAGAAGCCTTGAAAAATGAGTAAAAGGTACATGACACCCTGCTTGGGGGTTACTTAGTCTTCCAACATGGAAAAATATCTGGTATGATGAGACAAAAATCAAGCACTATGTCTAGCGGACAACGAGACACTGCATATCTCCTAGCTAATACCATGCATACACCAACACTTGACATGGACAGGGAGACTGGTAACATCTGATGGGTAAAAAAGGCTAACATTCAAAATCAAATAAAATGACACAAAGTGTGCAACAAAGGAAAGAGGCCTGAATACTTTCTGGGTTCATTGTGTGACAAAAACACACACACAAAAAGAAAACACGCATGTATGACTGATGTCATATCAGCAAAGCAAAGCTATATAGATAAAAGAGCACTTAATATCCATATAGTATACACCAGTATGATGAGTGTGAATATCATACTGTTAACACAACTGGTGCTGGGAGATTCCATGCTACACAACTGTTGGACACAATGGTGACCAATAAAATTGTTTGATGCATTTGATGGAAGAAGTGCAAAAGAAAGAGAGAGAAGTGAGAGGAGAAAGAAAGAGGAAAATAATATATATATATATATATCTGTTCGTGTTTGAGTGTGTGTGTGTGTGTGTGTGTGTGTGTGTGTGTGTGGAAGCTACAGGGTTTTGGAGGAGTGCAAAAATAGACTGAGGTGCCTGGATGTGAGGAGGCTAAAATTACTGCAGTCAAATGGGCTGTGCTTCACTGCGTGGTGCCCTTTCCTCCAGTACAGATGGCTTCAAGACAAAAATCAATGCATGCGTCAGGAAAAGGTCCTAGTATATTTTTTGGATGTCTTTGAAAGTGTTTTCTTCTGGCATGTAGTAAGATAGGAGGCGCTAAGATTTATCCCATTTATAATAGGCATATATTTCCATAATAATTTCCATAATTTAACATTACCATGGTTTACTGTGTGTGTCAAGTAGTCATGTCATCAGTGCTGGAGTTTGAACTTTACATGTCTGATCACTGTGCCAGTGTCTCGATCTTTTCATATGATGAAGGAATCTGGCTAAAAACAACATGATCCTAACCTCTTTGTCTAGTAGCATCTGGTTACCTCCCTTGTAAATAAAAATGTGTAGCAGAGGCCATGACCTGGTAATACATGGAACAGGATTGCAATGCTAGGCCACAATTAGTAACGTGTAAGACATTATGTAGCCAGTACTTAGCAATGCCATGCATTAGGATCCCATTTCCATAAGCCACAAAGTAGATAGTGGTTTGCTGGACTGGCAAACCGGGGTGGTGGTTCCCCTATTTAAGTAAGGGGACCGGAGGGTGTGCTCCAACTATCGGGGGACCACACTGCTCAGCTTCCCTGGTAAGGTTTATGCAGGTGTACTGGAGAAGAGTCTGGTCGGTAGCTGCTGAATCTCAGTTACAAGAGGATCAATGTGGGTTCAGTCCTGGTCGTGGAACACCGGACCAGCTGTGGTCCTGTTGGCATCATCAGGCCAGAACCTACAGTTCTCGCTGGATCAGTTTGCAGCCGAGTGCGAGACAGCCAGGATGAGAATTAGCACCTCTAAAACGGAGACCATGGTACACAGTCAGACAAGGGTGGAGTGGCCTCTCTGGGTCGGGAGTGAGTCCTTGCCTCAAATGGAAAAGTTCAAGTATCTCGGGTTCTTGTTCAAGAGTGAAGGAAGAATGGAACAAGAGACCCACAGGCGGATCAGTGCAACACTGCGGCTGCTGTACTGGACCGTTATGTTGAAGAGAGAGCTGAACCAAAAGGCAAAGCTCTCGATTTACTGGTCAATCTACATTCCAACTCTTTTTTAGATAGTTAGATAGCTCTGGATAGTGACCGAAAGAATGAGATTGTGAATACAAGCGGCTGAATTTAGTTTTTTTTCTGCAGGATTTCTGGGCTCTCCCTTAGAGATAAGGTACGGAGCATGGTCATCTGGGAGAGGCTCGGAGTAGAGTCACTGCTCCTCCATGAGACAGGAGCCAGTTGAGGTAGTTCGGGCATTTGGTACGGATGCCACCTGGGCGCCTCCCTGGTGAGGCACTCCGGGCATGCCCAACTGGGAGGAGAGCCCGGGAAAGACCCAGGACACGCTGGGGAGACTATATCCAGGGAACACCTTGGTATCCCCCCAGAAGAGCTAAAAGAGGTGGATGGGGAGAGGGAAACCTGGGCCTCTTTGCTCAGGCTACTGCCTCCGTGACCCGTATCCGGATAAGCGGATGAAAATGGATGGATGGAAGTAGATAGTTTTAATTAAACATGCACATTACCATATAGATTTGTTTAAAATGTAAGAACATTGATACGTTGAATAACGGACAAAACAAGCAAACAAGAAAAACAACAAACACAACCAACCAACCAACCACCCACCAGGACAAAACAAAAAACAACCATGCAAACTGTGTCTTCAGGAAATGTAACGAATCCATATTTCAACAAATCTGATGCGTTTCACATCATACACTGACTCACCACTGCCCAAAATGTTCACCATCAGATAATGATTCAACTGATGTAATTTCAATTAGTAGATAAGACATCAAAACATAGAACTCTGTTAGTGACAGAGGAGGCAGGGGAGAAAATAGTATTAAGAAGCACTCAGTGATTATGCACTTTAATATGCATGTCAAATGATGTTTTTATTACAGCACCAAAGAGCTTTCTGAGGATCTTCATTCAGGAGTGCAAAAGGATAACTTCAAAATAAATTGTATAATTTTGCCTTAGGGTCTGTCACAGACAGCCTTGAAGCTGCCATACTCATTACCTTCTAGAGACATCTAGAATTTTCATTGCTATTAAAATATGTTCTTCACACAGGATGCCTTTCGTAAAATATGACTGGAAACTATAATGAGCATCTCAGACATTTAAATATTTTCTCTTGCATACAACCCTTAATAAATAAAAAAATTATGTTACTGTTATGCATAAAGGGAGTTTAGAGGTCATTGCATGTTAAGTTATGCACATTTAGCATAAATTATTCACAGCTCAGATCTATGTCTGTGAATTTGTTGCAGATTGTTTTATCAAGCCTATTTCTCTTGATCTCATAAATTAGAAATGGCTGTCTGATGGACCTCTGGCTTTCTTGGAAAATGATGGCAAGTATGTTTCATGAGGGAAAGAATGTTTCACTCCCAATTGATTCTCATGTGTTTACCTGCTCAGAAAAGATGAATATCAGAGGAGTGAAGCCTGTAATTGCATTCTAGGCTTTCCAGAACATTTCAATGAGAAGAGAGAGAGCAATGGTCCAACACAGTGAGGGGAATATACAGCTTAAAACAGCGGATTACATTTCTTATTACACTTTGGTTCACATCGATAAAAAAATCTAATTTGACATTTTGCCAGCTTATTCAACATTGATTTGCAAAGAACAGAAGGAAAGACCACTAGGGTGGAGACACACAGTGACAGGCCCAGCACTAAGAATGTCTGATGCAAAATATAAGAAACCCCTTCCTGACAAGATAGGAGGCAGGTCACACAAAGCTTAAGGAGTGAAATGAATGTTTTGCTTAGGTCGTAACCTCCATCACTGCTTGGTAATATATGGTCTAGAGGATCAGTGCAGGCAGATTCTTGGCTGAGGACGGACGCTGATGAGTGTCAGTAGCTCTCAGCCTTGAATCATGGCCAGTACTGCTCCTGCATGAAGGTCTTAGTTGCCTCCTGCAGTATGCCTTCTCCTTGAAACTGTCTACACAAAAAGTGCCATTTTGCTGTGTCATGAGAATCTTGATATTACATGACCCCTTCCTGTTCCATTTGGAACCATAGAACAATACGAAGAAACCTTTTTGAGTAAATTTTGCCCTGCTCTGAGGTGAAATGCTTTTAAAGGAACTGCAACTTTAAACTGTGGGGAAAAAAAAAATGCATCGTCCTACCTGTGGTGTCCTGTATACTTTGCGCCTTTGATGTGGCCCACACCCCTGCAGCCTGGGGTTGGACACACTCCCTGTGTCACGGAGCTCTTGAGGTCAGAAGGCCCTGCATGTGCTGGAACAAAGCGTAATGAGCACTTAACTCAGCACTTCACTCGCATGCCTGAAGTACTCCTTCCCGAAACAATGTGGAAGATGTCTTTGTATTGAAAGTGCTGAAACAAACATGTGCTAGATGTGCACAATATATCTGCAGCCAATGCATTATTTGCGGATAAGAGCCATTTTTAGCTTATTATCCATTCGCTCCAGCATGACATTACAATTGACCATTTTTAATGCCTGGATGCTTTGGTTTTTGCAACCACAGGCGAAATATACCTGTTCCAGTACAAGGCAAAACATTTTACTTAACATTTAAGAAAGGTTAGATGCAAAGGTTAAAATTCAATAAAACTATTTTCATTCACCTATATTTTAAATGCTATGCAATGCTCAGATGATGCCATGTGCCATGTTTTGTTTTGTTCTGCATGGCGTTACTACCATGCAGTTCTGGTTTGGTTTCTTTCTCCACATTGTTGTTGTGTATGTCTGTCCTGTATTGGTTGCAGCCATGCCTCATTTCTCTTGATTTCTCCAAGTATTTATATCCCATGTTCCCGTCTGCTGGGTGAGTTATTGTGGCTTTCCCCTTGTATATGTTCACTGTTGTGTGTGTTCACTTTCTATTTATGTTCTTTGTCTTGCTTTTTGTCCTGTGTTTTTTTTTTATTGATGTTATCTGGTTATGTTTCAATGACTCCCAGTACTTCGACCACAGACTATATCAGGGCTTCTGAATATGGATTTTCCCAAAATAAAAATTTATCATCTCCACAAATGCATTCTGTCTCACCTTACTGTATATATAATTGTGAGGTTTGATTTACCTGTGACATGGCTCTGTGCAATTAAATACCAATTCCCCACTGTTTTTGCAAGCATTTGCATGTCTTACTCTCTGCATATCACATACAGATTATAATCTGAACTTTAAAATGCATAAAGGTAAAGTTATCAGTTATAAATATCAGTATCGGCTGCAAGGTTATATTGGGCCAAGAAATTCATTATTGGTGCGTCCCTAATCTAGACAACTGCTACAATGTGCAGTAAGCATCTTTCACCAGAGCTTCCAATGGGTTTATGGTGTAGGAAACTGGACAGATATGGTACCTTTCATTATTTGAATGATGCATAATGCAAGCAGCCGAAATGACATTAGGCTATTGTCTCCCCAAAACAGCTTGCCCTTTGTGTACTGAGGAACAATTTTACGCAGAAACCCAGTGCTGTGCAAACACTGTTCACTGTAATACACCGGGCACAACATGCCCCAATGATTGCTTTTGCCAAGGACAGACCTAGAGTTTAAAGATTCTTCACTTCATGGCAACTTGATAAAAGTTGATTTCTTGATTAACCAGACCACTGAAGCGAAATGTAAAGGTTTGTATGTAGGACACAATCATCCTTTGGTATAACTGGCACTTGGGTGAAGCTGCTTCATTATGTATTCAAACAGGTTTAAGAACAGAGCAGGTCAGGTGACAAAACTGACAAAATGAGCTCAGGCACAAAAAACGTCCGCAATTTTATTTCAGTGCTACCTACATTTATTTAATAGTTTCATAAAATAGGAATTAATTAACTGAATTTAAGATGCAAAATGTATTTTAGACTACAGCCAAAGGGCCCAAAAGGAGTTTGTGTTTTCTTTGCAGTATGCAGTTGTCTGGGATCTGTCAGCTGACTACATAGCTTCATAGATGACCAGTTCCTGTAATTTCAGTACTATGGAAAAAGGCTCAGATACAGCTAGAGGTGACACACATGTCTGTGATACATAGAATGTCTATGATGCATAAGCAAAGCATGTGTGCAGCATGGATTTTCATACATATCTGCTAATGTTTGCCGACATATGATAATCGTGTATTATCGCATGGTGTGCATGTTGTGTGGGCCGTGCACACTCACTCGGTGGTGGTTCGAGGGGGTGGCCAGTCCGTCCACACCAGCCCACAGGGTGAAGGTCCGGCAGGTCAGAGTCTACCCAGAAATCAAATTTTGAGTGCCAGCCATCAAAGTGCACCTGGTATTAAAGAGTTAAAACCAGAAAGTGACCCGTGTGTCAATATGCATGAAATTTATGCATCAACATACTTATGGTAATGGTGACCAGTTTTCAGCCAGTGCTGCAACCATGCCGGAAACTCAGGCTTCAGTAAGGTGGAGAATGTTTAGTCATCAGAAATAATCTAATTATGCAATTGGAACCAGTTTTGTGATTAGCCACCAGTGCATACTGACTACAAAAGGATGCTAACCAAAACAATGTGGTATAGTGAGGTCAATTCAGTAAAAGATTTTATAATCAAAATGTTGAGTCAGCTGTGTAGCAGATTAGATGGCTCTGTTAAAGGGTTTTTATTTAAAATGTCAGGCCTTCCTGGGATCTGCCTCAATGAAGCTTCATGTGAAACACCTCATATTGAAATCTCTGATGCATCTATATGACCTCACTGCAGTGAAAACGAACTGTGATAAAACAACTGCATAGCTTTCCTTCCATCAAAAGTGAAATTCTGTACGCCATGTTCCAAGAGCATATTCAAACCTCATGCTTTCTGTGTTGTAGTGTAAAGAAAGTAAAATGCTTCCTACTCCATAGAAAATATGAGCCAATGGCCCAGTACTTTTATGTTATTATGCTGCCAACAGTTGTGAGATGTGCCAGACTGGATTTTATTTGCCTCAGAGGTCTGAAATTGTCTTGTATAGGAAATACAGAAATACCCAAATGAAAATAAAGCTGAACTAAGACTGACACAGCAATGGACATCTGGTTGAATTTTTCAGGTTTCTAATGAGTTGTCCTTAATGGGAACTGCTCTAGGCTGACAAGCTATGATTAAGATGTATCGTTGTTTTTAAAGAGAAGCAGGTCAAAAATCAATGCATTCAATGAGCTCTTTTGACCCACATTAAATCCACAGACTCCTAATGGCTTGAGTCTGATCATATAATTAAGAATTTGTATGACTGGGGAGATGCTTTCATCATTCATGCAAGAGGAAGACAAAGCCAATATGACAGACGACAACAAGGAAATAGCAATCTGTGAGAGAAATACATACCACACCTCTAAAAATTAATGCATATACAAATTCACAGCTTTGCATGTATAAAAGTAGAAATTCTTTAGACTCTTTACAGTAAAACAGCTATTTTTATGACAAAATTCATTTGAGCATCATCAACTCTGAGTCATTACTGAACACCAGAATTATAAAAGCCAGACTAAGAGAAATGTTCAAGTGTCTACTTAAGATCTAACTGCTAGGCATGGGAATGGTTCATGGCATAAATCAATGAAAGTGTAGATGAATGTAAATGAAATAGTACAGATTTAGAAAGCAGATGAATATTCTGGACTAGACATAGAAAAATCATGGTTTCAAAGAAAGGCCTGACTGCAGTGTTTGCAGAGATCTGTAAGGTGGTACAATAAGCCAGTGACACTGCCATATATTATCTTTATCATCACTACTATCATTATTCGACCCAGTCATCAATCAAACACAGCACACTTTCTCTTTATGGGAACTTCACAGTTCAAGAGTCACTGGTAGCCAAAAAGGTAATTAATCTGATTTTACTTTTAATTCAGTTTTATCATTCCCATTTACAGAAGCAGTTTATAAAAGCAGTGCAGACATAGAATACATTGTTTTCATTCATGTGCTGACAAAATGGATTCACCATGTGTTCTGTTACTAATCTGGCATATGAGACATGAAGCCCATGAGGACAGGAAGATTCACAGAGCTACTACAAGAGAGAAATCACATATCCACGACTGGACTCGTCTCCTCCTTCCCTCTCCTTACTCACCTTGACTCTGTAGTCTTCAGTGTCCACAATCGTGGCCACACGGATCAGCATTGGGTTTCTCCTGTCCACTGCTTCCAACTTCATGTTGACCTGGAACCCATGAGGGGCCCTCTGCAGATGGACAGAGTTAATCAAACACTTCACTCATCTTTATGCCAGAAGCATAAATGGTTTGCTGTGGTATTTACAAGCACAGACTGCTGTGAGGATGAATTGGGCCCGTTTTAATTTAACGGCCATTCAAAACTTGCTCTGCCTCAAGGTTCCGTTTTTCTGTATAGCAAGACATGGTGGTTGGGATTTATCGATGAAAGAGAGACATTATGAAAAACGTAATCCTGCAGTACAGTGTTGCAAAGCTCAGAAATAGAATGACATCAATACTTCAATACACACATTTGGTCTCTCTCATGGATGCATACGGGATACACAAATAGGTATGCATGCACGTGCGCACACACACACACACACACACACACATGCAAACTCATTACCTCTTTTGCTTACTCACACACTGGAAATGCTGTTCCGCTATAATGTGAAAGCCGTTCTCTGCTTACCATACAGAAGGCTTGGCTTGGAACTGCAGAAGAGCCACTGTCTTCCAAGTATTCATCCCATACAAAATGCTCTGGATTGGGGTGTCCTTGAAGAGAAGTCAAAAGCATAACCAGAGTAGAAAAGGGAATGATGCATACTATTGTGCTCACTGGTTTGTCTACAATAGCAAATGGGGTGCAACATAAGCCCTTGTGTGACTGAGGCTCTACATGTTAATAAAGGATTTGGCTGATGATAAATATTAGCACTTTCTAGCCTGACAAACACCTACCAACCATGCTGCCCCCCTGCCATCCTCCTGTCAATACCCCCAACTCCCCAATCTTCCCCCTAACTGAGAGCCACATTCATCTGTAGTTACACAGAACATCAGGAACCCAAGCACACTGCTCCATTCTGCACCACCACAACAACACTTACGCCTTCTCTGGTATATAAAATCACTCAGCAGGATTCAACCAAGGCAAAATCACAACAAATACACAACAGTTCCTAGCATGCAAATGTACTCTCTTTTATAAGGTTCTCTAGTACAGCAATAGAAGCATTTAGATATATTATACAACCAAACTGGGCTGGGTTTCCCAGAAAATTCATAACACAAAAGATCGAATTTTAATAATAGAGTGCACACTGAGCACTCTCCCATTTATGATGATCTTAACACTATGATCTGAACCTGACTGATGTTGTTTAAACAGCGTGTGGAAGTCAAAAAAGTACTAGTAAGCTACATCCCTCCTGAAAATGTTGCAATGGCAGCCTTATCCACTCTTACATTTCACAGTAAATTTACTCTTAATCAATTATTATATCTATCTTAATTGTCTGAACTGGCAAGACGTATGTCTATATCAACATTAATTTAAAGACCAGAAAGACTCTTCGATATAGGAAGCTTTGTTGAAAATCATGGGAGGATGCACAAGGTACACAAATGTATTTGAAGGAGTGCTAAACAGGAGTGGAGAGAGTTAAGAGTCCAATGTTTCCATTCAGGACTAAGGTTGAGCTTTACCAAAGATTATCATAGCTTTAGCCTTGCAGACACAACCACCCACACACGCGCCTTATCTTTATTGAAACCTATCCAGCATATACATGGGTACCAATGGCAGAATCCTACTGTAGTAATTTCCATTTTTGAAATTTGCCACTCTTCATATGGCTCCAACACCCTTCCTATGATAATATGTCCCAAGAATACATGACTTCAAGTAGTGAGAGGAGAGCTGTATGTGAGTTTGAACAGGTTATGAACCATGTGCTGCACCAGACAGGTGCAGTCTGTGAGTGTAGCTGTGATCTTTCCCGTGTTCTTCTGCCTGCAACCATGCTGAACTCTCACTTAACAAAGACATGGCTGAGTTGTGATCCAGGCAATGTCAAAGACCACAGTCTAGTGGTTGTGTCTCTCTTAGAAGCTACAAAAATGGGCCAAAAACGATCATGTCCAAAACATCCCTAAACATTCATGTATGTGTCCCTGTCTTTTGGCCTGGACAGCAGCCTAACCTGATAAGCCTAATGTAATACCAGAAACAGGGTGTATGAGAGGGTCCAAGCAACACAGGCGATAGAATCATATTGTATTTCTTCTCCTGCAGTTTATAGGTGAACCTTCTGCATTTCATCAATGCATTCATTAAATCTTCATGAAATTTAAGACTGTGATTTCATTGCATGGATTGCCTATAACTTGGTCTCGTTCACATGTTTGGATATTTATTTAATTTGATACATATTAATTTGATAATTATTTAATTTAATACAGTTTTAGTGCTGTATGGATGCTGCACATCAATTATATATTGTGGGTGGAACTCTTGATCTTGAACTGTACTAGACATCATTAGATATTCTGGTATCTGGATATTGTCACATTCACCTGTGCCCCACCTGTCAGTCTTGTTGTGTGCTCTGTCTAGCTCTCCACTGTCTCCCTGTCACTGCTTTGTTTTGGTGTACTATGTGTTCTCCTGCCACGCCTCTGTTATTTGTAGCCACACCCCTTGTAATCGTTGACACCCGCTTCTGTATTTAAACCCTACGTTTCATCTTCTCTGTGTTGGACATTGTTCGTGAGTCATGGTGCAAAAACATCTTGTATGTATGCCTAAGATGGAAATGCTGTTTGGTTGCTATGTCTTTGTTTAAGTATGCATCAGGATTGATAGATATTCATTGTTGTGGTTTGCCGTAATATGTTTGTGTGTATGTGTTTGAAGGTTTGAAGGTTTTAGTGTTTGTAAGTCCTTGTGCTATACTTCTTGTGTTTAAGGCTTAGATAGAACGGCTGTTTTGATTCTATTTCTTTATTTGAATATGTATCAGGACTTTCTGTTAGATGTTCTCTGTTGCTGCTGGCCATTTTGTTTAGTTTGTACGAGTTTGATGTTCATGTGTTTTTAGTGTTTGTCCCGTCAATAAATACCCTAAAGATTCGCACTTGTGTCCCACCACCTCCTACCCAACGTTAGTTATAACATGACATTCTGAGTAGGTGTGCTATGTTGGTGTCAACTGGCCTCTTGGAGGCATTTCAATGGCTTTTTAAAATAGAGTAATAAATGCAATACTCTTTAGGAATGACAACTTTGTTACAAATCTATTTCTAAATTGTGCACAACCATATTAATCAAATGCTGTTTTTGCCAAAACAGTACGACCGTAATATCTTAGTTCTCCACCAAACTTTCCATACTTGTTCACAACGAGTTGTTGAAGGGTGCCACTAAGTTGAGCTGAGTCAACCTGAATCGATGTAACAGTTACTGGCATTTTATGCGATATTACAGGAGTAATTGCATGGCTTGCACTGCTGGCCAGATTATGTTTGCACCCCAGGGATCACCGCTTGTGGCTATAGTTTAGATTATTACTTTGCCCAATGCAGTATCCAGTCAATGATCCAATATATAATGAGTGTTTGGGGATTAATCCAAAGGCTGTTCTGGTTGGCGAAAGTGTGAAACTGATGAAAGCTGCAGACCTGGCTGGAGAGAAGAACTCTGAGCCAACACTGCACCCTGGAGCTGAGAGGGGCAGCTCAACAGTTCAGACAAGGAGGGGGGTGAGGGTGAGACAGAGAGAGAGAGAGACAGAGAGAGAGAGAGAGACTCACTCACCTAGACTGTAAGTCTCATACAGACTGCATGCTTGTCTATAAGCCACAATACTGAGAAACCAGTAGATAAATGTACGAACTTTGTATTGATTGAAAATCCTCTTTTAAAAATATTTGCTGGATTTTTCCTCCCCAACATCTACTCCTCCCTTTGAAGGAGATACAAATTATACTTTCTGAAATCTCTATTTTGGCCTGCAGGATTATCAGTTTTGAGAATGAAAAATATGACACTGATTTGCAGTGGTGCACCATGGTTTTGTCTTGGGCCAGCAGAAATAACAGAAATCAGTGTAAAACAATATGAATGTCAATGTCATTCTCTAATCATGCAGTCTTAGACCAACATGTGAGATATTATTTTCTAGTGTAAAGCCTGAAGTGGGAGATGACAGCTATGTTTTCCTAACGCATAATAATGTCAATACAACGCAGGTGTTTATGACATGATCTGACAAATCCATGATTGTTTATGCCTTACTTTATCTCAATCACACCTACACTTACAGCATTTACATACACTCCTCTACACAGCAACCTACAATAGAGCTTTTTCTTGTCTCTATGAAAAAATCCAAATGCTGAGTGTTTGGATACCAGAGAATACTTCAGGAGAGTACTAGGGTAAACTCTTTACAACGAAAAGACAAAATGATAACTGCCCTAATACAGATGTGTTGCACAAATAGTGTCCAATAACTGTCCATGAATCTTTTGCCACTGTATGTGTGGAGTTGATGAGAAGACACATGCAGGGAGAGGGGGGCGGAGTGCTTGGTACTCACCCTGAGGTGCTGTGAGAGGTCGCCCATGGTCCTGGCACCAGCCCACTGGGTGGATATGAGGGCTACTGGCATCACACCTGAACAAAACCCAGACAGAAAGGAAGTAGACTACTAAACTCATCCTTTACTTCAGACGTGCAATAACAACAATGATCAGTAATCATTCTGAGGATTCTTTGACAACCCAACTGTATTTTTCTTAGTGTACGAACACTACCAATGCACCAGTTCACTGCCGCTTTTAATTAGAGAAGAGCTGAAAGCAAGAGGTGAAAGAAAAACCTGGCAGCAAAGAGAGAGGGAGATAGATGGAAAGTTCTGGTAAAGCCAGTCACTATGTGTGTTGCTGTGGTTGCTGTGTGCTATTGGGAGAAGATTTGGGGGAGCTTCTCCTGCTGGACGCAAAGTAAAGAACATCTCCCATCATCTCAAATGTATCTCAAATTACACTGAACCCTTGTACACACTGGCTTTATGTACAGCCCCCATTTCCTTTAATGTGGGATTTCCCATATATCAGTTTTCAAAAGGTAATTCAGGGAGTTCAAATTATGCAAAACTAACACAAATCACTTGTTCTTACTGCTCATCTCTAAGTATAAGTCATAAATAGCAGACCTCAGTCAATCCTAATCATAGGTATGTTAATTTTGCATTTGACTCAGAAACATGCTACATGAATATGAATTCCTCTAAACGCACAGCACTTGTAAGAGGAATTTTGAGTGAATGCTTGAAAGACGCTTTCCTGCTGTCATCATGCTGTGTTTCAAAGCTAGTCTCAGATATGCTCCTCTACATCTGAATGTGGGTGATGAGCTCTGACATGCCTCCAGAATTCAATTAGACCCCTCTTAGACACCACATAGTGCTGTGCCTTCATTATACATTCAAGCCAAGGGATTAATGACTGAAATACAACCAAGAGAAAAAATCCATCTTCTTGGTCTACACAAAAGGGTTTATGTTTCCAAAACTTTCCATTTTAAACATTTTTAAATGGGCTGAATGTCTCTAAGCATTTTCTATTCAGTGGTGTCTTACCAGTAGTCATAGGTGTCGTCCCAGTTATCAAAGTGAACCAGGAAACGATTGTCCACAATGTCAGCCACTGAGGCCACACAGACCAAGCAGGGGTTCTTCCTGTCGATGGCCTCCAGTTTCATGCCCACTTGGAACTTCGAGGTGGTGATGATCTGTGGTAAACAACATTTAAGGCTTACCTACAGAATAAATCCCCAATCTTAAAATCCTGCCGTCCACCAAGTGACTTGCCAATGTAAATGTGCAGAACTCTGTGCGAAAATGGAAAGCTCAAGAGAAATGAGAATTATCATCATCAATGCGGTTTTGTAGATTAAAATTCTTGGCTGTACTTTTTTTTTTTAAACTATAACAGTATGTGAATGGAGGCTAACAAATGAAAGACGTGTGCCATATTGATCACTGCAGCTTTCTCTTTCTGCACTCAAGGAGACAGCCCCTTTCTGCCTGTAAGTGGCGCTATTCTCTGCTAAGAGGAGAGCTCAGCTCCTCCTGCTGCATCTATACCATACCAGTCCACACACTCACGCTGTTTTGGGGTTTAAACAGATTCTTTGGTGCAGCCTGAGCATTGCAAGTCTCCAGGTATTTCTCCCAGTTAAACTCGTTCATCTTATAACCTGAGAGAAACAGACACAGAGACAGATGTACAGACAGAGGTGCCATGAAAAAGCGAAAAAGAGAAGTTAAAGAAAAGAACAAACCAGCAGACACCAATAAAGTATAAATATTGTATAATGCATGGGTCTATTGCCAATTGTGATTACTTCCTGTTCATATTAATCTGGAATATAATTAGTCCAATTATTCATTACTTGTGAGACCAAGTAGTAATTCAAAGTCTTATCACGTGCCGTATGTCTGGAATATTTTACAATATACATGCTCTGAATTCTAACTAAGGAAAGAAGAAAAAAAAAAACCGCTAGCAGAATTGGAGTTTTTCTTTTGCCGCTGCAGGGCCACTGTAGCACAGGTAGCCTGCTGATGGTCTCGTGCAGGTGTTCAGTGAAAGAGCAGAAGAGGAGGTGCTCACACAGCACCCCACCTGCAAGTCAACATGGGCCTCGCCTGTGCCCCTATGAGCTTAGAGGAGGGCAGGACTCTGGTCTCTCACCTTTTGGTGGGTGAAGTTTGTGACCTGTGGATTCACACCATCCAGCTGGCTTGATGTCAGGTGAGTCAGCATTAACCCAAAAGTTATAACACTCTGAGTAACCATCAATGTGGAGACGCAACCGGTAGCCAATAACCTGACAGACACATCAAATAACCGATTGTTAAGACTTGATCAGGGTGAAGGCATCTGACTAAGAACAGGTCTGGTCTATTTACGACAATCATTTTACATGATCATTAAAACTACATTTCCCAGAAGCATCTTGGCACTACAATTAACTAACAATAATCCTACTGTCCGCAAGAGGTACGCAAGAAATAGTTTTTTGTGTGTGAAATGACACTCTGCTAACCTCAGCCACAGAGAGCACACAGAACATGGAGGGGTGTAGTGGGTCAATTCCCTCCAGCCTCATCCCCACTTTAAAGCCACTCCTGCTGGGAGGAAACAACTGGTACTGTAAACACACACACACACACACACACACACACACACACACACACACACACACACACACACACACACACACACACACACACGCGTCAACCACAGATAGCCTTTGCAAACCCAAGCATGCCGGAAATCAGGCGCATTTAAACACATTTCACTAATTTTTACATTTCCCAGAAACCAAGACGATGCTACATTGAAGGTGCGTCTGTGCACTCGAGTTGCTATGGAAACGGATACTCGCTCACTCAAATTTCGAAAAAGGGACCAGATGTCTCATGTCCCTTCATGAAGAAAGTGGCCCGTGTGTCGATGGGCGTGCTGAAGGACTCACTGGCCCTTTCTGAGTAAGGAAACTGTGGCCTGCCTGAACACTCATCAGCAGCAATATGATCTAATTCATCCAAGTGCCAATCTGGAATAATACTTTACAATTCTGGCCATTAGGGCCTGGCCAAGTCACATAAACAGCAGTCATTTATAAATAAGCTGAAAAAATAACCTCAAACCCGGATTATGTTAAACAGCACCCATCTTGATAGGATCCATGTCTTTTTCAAGGCGCTGTGTCCTCAAATCTGATTATTAGCACATCTTGGTAGCTTAGCGATGTGATTGTTCACATTAACGTGGCATTCCTGAACAGGGTTTTCTTACGAAATCCTTAAAAGGTATAAACAAAATATGAATGCTATTGATATAAAGCAATAACACTGAACCAAGCACTTCTTGATGAGCTGCAGTGAACAGCAGTGATTTTTTATTGTCATTGGGATCCCAAGTGTTAATTTAGGACAGCAGCAAACTTGCTGATGTTTCCTATAAAACTAACACTTTAGATAAAATGAATACGTTTAAAGTATTCTAGATAACAACTCATTTTCATTAAATCAACAGTCTAAGGGAATTTTTTTTTTGGATTTTGGACAAATCGTTGTGCCAGTCAACACCAGATGTCTCCAAAACAACACTGGCATCTGATTAACAGCATCTGACTCTTTGGAACTGAAAATAATGGTATGCGGTCGGCTGCTTAATCTTCTATATATTTAACAAGTATTTAATGAAGGGTAGAAGGTAAAAGATTAATCAGACTCCACCATTGCCAAGGTATGACAAATTCAATCAAGTGAACATATTCAGCATTTTTATTTGAGGTGGCTAATTTTCATAATGTGGCATTTTAATAATGTGGCATGTGTACCAGTGGGTTATGATAAAGGTCCCAGCCATTAAGCGTGCCAGACACTGTTATGGCCAAATAGCTGGAAAGCCATTGAACAAAGACATTTTGTTTGATTTTCTTGATCATGCTCTATATAGCTGTGAGTCACTACACACACAAAGGAGAGCTACAGTACATTATCAGTGGCTCAGAACATGCGTTACATCATGTAGTGAACAAATATGACTTCATCTACATACGCTTTAACAATACTGCACATGTATTTGCAAATGCTACAGGATCATCAATCCAATTTCAAGTTTTACTAAAGTGATAGTCACTTTAGTTATAAAAGTCACCTTTAGATCAGCAAATTCTGAGCTTAAAATCAGCCAAAGCCTGACACTGAAAAGCAAGCAGCCCCTATTCTTTAATCGATACAATCCCTTCCAGTCAGGATGCCTGTGGGATTGGGCGTGTCCCCTGATATACCTCCGTACCGACCGTCTCCAGCGGCCAACCACACACTGCAGCACCACAGCCTACAGCGAATGGCCCGCAAGGAGCTACAAGGACGCATCAGGAAGCACAAAACACACAGACCTCAGTGCATTAATCATGCAGAGGACAGGGCATTATGCAGCCATGATAAGGGCTTACCACAAAGAAATGCCTGCAGACTAAATAGGCCAACACAAAGAGAGGGCTGAACAGCAGAGGCTTGATCCACAGAGATGCTCACACAGACCATTCCGCAGTGTTAACACATCTCTGTCCCTTTTTCCCCCTCCACTGTCAGGATGATCTATTTCTGTACTCCCCAGGCTAGAACACTAGTGTATTTTATGAAATAAATTGATTTATTATGTTTAATATTTGGCATTTCCTCTTAGAAAAGTGGAATATTTAAAACCAAATTTAAGAGAGGGAAATTTAAACCAAAAATTCCAGTATTTATTTTTTTATTTTTTTAAAATTGGGCCCTGTGGGACTCCTAACAAGCAGGGCTGCTGACAGATTTTAGTTGATTCACACAGCGTGTGCATGTGCCAATTCATTTCAGGGTTTAGCTTTATGCAAAGTAGGCATGTTAACTGTGAACCTGTACTTTAAACAAAAAGCTATTTTGGTAATCCACTGCAGAGACAATACAGGAATATGTTATTAAATACTAGACCCAATATGTGTAATATAAAAATTGTTAAAATCTCCTGAAATAAAATGTCCTGTAACAAAGGTGATTGCTACTTAGTTTCTCTGGCTTCTGTTACAATACATTTTTGAAATCTAATAATGTAAAGCATAAATGGAAATATATAACAACCATTTTATACTATTGAGTGTTTGAAGAGGTGCTGAAGAATTGACTCCTGATGAAAATCCATTCAACCATGATGACAAAACTGTACTGAAGCTGAAAATTACAATTTCTAGAAAATTAGCCTGGTAATTAACCTTATAATAACTACATAAAAAGAGTTGACCCAAGTCGACCCAACAGAATTATTGGTAACCATTTTAATTACCAACCGCTATCGGTTGACTGAAACACTGAATTTATTTAGTAGAGAGAACATAAAATGATACGTGAGCAATCATTCAACAGGACCATATTTTCAAGGCTGTAACTCCTACATGAAATCTGCAGTGTGTTGAGAGCAATATTGCAGATATCAACAGACCATTAGCATACTGACAGAACATCTTGTAAAAAGACACATTCAGGAACAAGCGTAACATGCACTATAGACAGCAGCTCAAATATTCCCGTCACTGGCACCATTTTATGTGCCATCACTTATTCATTTGTGCATTGGCTCAAGTTGCAGTTCTGATCAACGGGCCAACCCAGGGGCAGTGTCAGCCTGTGAAGTGGCATTCCAACAGGTGCTTGCAATGTGATAAGCCTGGGCATTTATCAAAATGGCTCCACTTACTTCAGTTTTGGCTGTCAAACTCCATAATGATAGCATTAAGCTGCACGGCAATTTGCAAATTCTCTTTATAAAACAACTAAAGTGGGTCACAGTGTATGCATTTCAATTAACAAATGATTAAGCAGTCATTAACATTTTAATCACAACTGTCATATGATTGGGCTAGGAGTGTGCAATGGTGATATCAAAAATGATATAGTCTAATATTACTTAAACTGCTTGTATTTGTCGTGCTCTATATAATCCAATCTTAATTCCTAAAAACCAGTAGCTCTTGTGTTAAAACATAAACGATATGTTTAATAACCAATCAAACTATATTAGGTAAGGATAGACTTGTTTCATTTCTGAGTATGCAAGGTGGAAGAGGAATAAGTGCACCAAGCCAGTATTCACAGAACACAGGCAGCTGAGATCTACACAGCTGAGATCTACACACTGTAGGCCCTGTAGGCTATTTGCAGTCCTGCAGGGAAGAGGGGAGCAGAAGGCCCTTGTATCGACTTCAATCAGCACTTTTAGGATTTACACAGACACGACACATTTTTAATGCTTGTCAAATTTGCACAGGAAATGTGTGAGGGTGGGTGTGTGTGTGTTGATATTCACCTCAGTAAAACATCTTAGAGGGGCAGCTATGGTTCTCTCCTCCTCCAGATATTCATCCCATGACCAGGGCCTCTTCTTACTGTTAACTGCTTCCATTCAAAGATCACAGTTTCATATATAAATAACTTGTCACAACATACCACAAAGTGCATGGTTTCATAGAAGTGAGTAACTGCTAAATCATTTAAAAAAAGGACATAAATAGTTGAATAAGAATTTAATCAAAAGCTGTTAAAACACAAAGCCTCTTTTTCTAAGTTTACATTTCATAACAAAGACAGCAGGAATCTTGAGGTGCTAGACATGTCAAGCGTGGTGAGACATTTTACCACTTGAAGCAGTCACTTTATTTTTCATCTTTGTAGTTTCTTCTTTTGGACGTTCCTACAAAGGGCATTACAGTAATAAGGACACATGAAAAGGCAAAGCAATGGCAGAGCTCAGAGAATGGGAGAAAGGTGCCTCTCCATACTCACTCTGAGACAGTACTCCTCTGACACACCTCGAACATTCAAACTCTGTTTCCTTTTTTTCCTGTCCTCTCCCTGCATCATTAGAATAAGACTGATTCTGAAACAAGATGCAAACAGAAAGCTGCAATGAACTAAAGAAGAGACAAGAATCAAATCCACTGGTAACACACACACGCACACACAATGTCTCAATTCACTGGTGACATGCTTGATCAACCACGTTTCGCTCTATTAAACAGTCCTACATTCATTTAGGTGTATTTTTGTACCACTTTCAGCACAAAAATAATGGAATGTCCTGACAAGTAGAACCACAAGCCAAGCATAGTGCTTCAGGAAAATAATTGTGTTATGCATGCTAAAGTCTCAGTTATAGTGGCAAAGAAGAGAAACTTATTCACTCATCATAGCCTTTTAGGATATCTTACAACATTTTCATTAACTGTCATAAAGTTCACATTAACTGTGATAAAGCTGCACAAAAACTGAAACAGGTTTGGTTTCAATAAACATTATTTATAAGCCATGCTGATCATAGACCATGTGAAAACTCAACAGCACCCTCAAGAAAAGAGTGGTGTTTACACTCACCTAATCCACCCTATCAGGGAATCGGCCCTCCAGTTCCCATTCCATTCACATTCTATGACCGCACTCAATCGTTCCAAGGCCTGGCGTCAAAGCAGAAGAAACAATGTTCTCAACTGGGCTGAGCAAAGATATTCCACATGAACATCCTCTCAGTCTTCATGTTTAACCTAATGGAAAGGTGCTAGTAATTAGCATAGTGATTCACAAAGACATCAGCTAAAAGGAGAAGGAAAGAAAGAGAGAGAGAGCGCGCGCGCTTGGGGTTGATCTCCACAACATGATTAATGTACTTAATAGAGACAAATCTTGAGGGCATCATTGATCATAGTTTGCCAGTGTACAACAACCCTATAACAAGCATTGAATAAACTGTAGTGAGATATAAATTGTTTAGGGACATTTATTTAGTGCACTAGCACAAATATTGCATGCACTCTCCACTAATCCACCAGTGAGGGAAGCGTTATCCTGTTAGTCACAATAAAGATGGAAAAAATTGCAGATGTCTTCTGAATAGAACCCACACATGCCAGTATCCAGACTGGTAAAGGACTCAAGCACACTTTGCCTTTAATAGCCCACATCTGTTCTTGACCCCATGGTACGTGGACAAATTATGCAGCATCTCCGGTAATTCCTATGCTAAATCCTAATTTTCTAAATAATCCAGACCAATTCCAACTCAGCACTTCACTTTAAAACATACTTACTGGCATTCATGAAGATCACGAAGACATCAATTGAGGGTTAGCAGTCTTATTTTATTGAGGCTGGTAAATTGTGCAATTTGCAATATAATACACATTGTATAGGCCTGAATGCACAAACATAGGCCTATTGAGGAGTGAAAAATCAATTCCATTCACCTAATTGCGTATGGCCAGTTAAAGTGCCCCAGTTAGCTGCCCTTGGGCAAACATAGGGCATCATCCTCTGGTAGAATAAATGACCATTCTCATACATTCCAACTTCAAACTTAGCCCTTCATTTTTTTTTATTCCTAACAAGAACTGGAGAAAATAAGGCTCAATGGTGCTGTAGATCATTTCATAATTAGAAGTTGTTAGAAAATCTATTTGCCATCACATGCATTAAAAACAATAAATAATCCATTGAAACTGAGACCTTTCAAAAAATGTGTTGTTCTTTTGTCACTGAATGTCACCAAAATAACACTTAACTAAGGGGTTTTAGCAACAAACAAGAAGGCCTAGAGTGCAGCAACCGTGTCAAGACAGTAAACACCAAAGTGCGGCTGAACACAGTGACAGCTGAGCAGATGAACCCTAGACCAGTGATCTCTGATCACACGCCGTTATCAATGACACTGGACTCATCAGTCATCATCTCTAGCACTTAAATACTTCATTCCTTAATGAAGACAGTTTTGCTATAAAACTATTGTTCATTTCAACAATTCTGAAACTTATTAAGAGCACAAAGCGTCCTGTGTGAGGTTTCTAAAGCTGTTCATGAGTTGGGAACATGTCACTGGTTATACATTATAATACCTGGAGACAGGGCCGGAGTGGGCCACTTTTTCAGCCTGGTAGTTTCAAGCCCAAATCCGGCCCTAAATAATTTTTCCGTCCCAATCGGCCCAAACTAGAGATTGACATGAGCCGGCCCATCGGGAATCCTCCCGAATCTCCCGATTAGCCACTCCGGCTCTGCCTGGAGAACACAGCAGGTGTAGACAGGTTTGGGCTCAGAGGAATCCACTTAGGTCGCAGGGGGTCAGTATGGCACTGAAAGGTTTTTGCTACCCAAATCCCAATGGGAGCCCCAAAGACTGAAGATAAAATAACATGACTAATATCCCTGATGCAATATTTACTGCACACCACTGGCATGGAACAAATGGGTGCTTTCTATTGCTTCTGTAATTGCTGACAAATTACAGAAGCAAGTACATTATGCTTTTTAATGGTGGGCAGAAAGAGAATTTAGATGCTGGTCAAGTTGTGTTCTTAAATGAGATGTAATGACTCCTGGGTACAGGGAATGCACAGCACATCAATTCTACATCTATAAGACTTCTGCAATTCAGCACAAGAACAACATGCCAATCTGCCCTATACCTAATAGCAGTAGTTTTTTGTATTGTGTGTGTTTGTATTGTATATGGTGTGAGCATCCTGATAAATCTCAGATGTGCCAGACGAGTATTTTGAGTGTGTTTTCATGGGTCATACCGTTTACGTCAATGAAGAAACGCAAGTAAGGAATAAACACATCATGCCTTAATCTACTGCAAAGTCAAAGCATGACATCAAATCACAATATTTGCAATATGTAGCAAATTAACCACAATATATTTTGCCTTACATATGAAAACGCTAAACTAAAGTCATTTGGGCTGTGGGAGATGCCCATCTTAATATTTAGGCTACCTAACGAATTCATATGACTTGCAACATTTCATTCAGTCCTGAGAGAAGAGGCATCAGTGTGAGGCATAAGCATCAACACCCATCACAATGTAGACCATCCTGTTGCACTTCCATTCAGGTCTGTGCCATTAATTATACATGAAGGATGTCCACCCATTACATCAGGCATAAACTCTGAGGTTCAAGGACATGAATCGAAGATAAACAAGAACTAAGTTATTTTATCTTGGGAAAACAAAAATCAGAAGGCATGGAGAACCCTGTATTGGTCATTCCAGGAGGTCTACAACAAGTGAAACAGGTAATTATCAGATTCACTGCCGAGAAAGGAACTCCTAGGAGAACAAAAGGGCCATGATGACAACTCCCAGTAGCTATGCTTTCAAGTCCAGTAACAGTGTCTGGCATTTGCAACACACAAACTCATTCATTACAGAAAACGAGAAAAAGACTAAACAGAGACCAAGAGATGAGCCAAAACATTAACCAATGCAAAATGCCAACTTGTCCGTTAAGGAGAAAACAAAACATAACTTTGTAGTTTCACATCACCCTCTGACAGGCTACTTATCAATATTTTATGTACATTCATACAGTATTGGAATTTTACACTTTGTTTTAAGTTGCATTTGAGTCTTGTTCCATACGAACTAAATTGCAGGTGCAAAACATGAAATGATGAAGCTTTTCTCCTGCATGCTACACGGCCACAATGAAATGAAACACACAAATGAAAAAAACAAGAGGTACACTATTAAAAATACTCAGTATGGATAAGAGCAAGTGCTAAATGCCAGCATTAACCACACTATACAAAGAGAAAACTAGAAGGTAAAAACAAACAAAAATAAACCATTAAAATGGCAACATCCAAGTTTGGGCAAAAAGAGATTTTGCATTTGGGTTGCTTATTAATTATTGTGTTTTTTTTTATTAAAATTTTTTTTTTTTTATTACAGATCTGAATAGCATGATCCTGGGTGGGAACTAGGCATAAAATGTACACAAAGCACTGATTAAACTGTTAAAATCATCTCTCTGATGTTGCCTATAGCCCTTATCCTGCACTAAGACTAACTACATCTGTTTTTTATATCTAGGCTTCACTGCTTTAACAATAAGAATACAAGAGTCCTTAGGCTAATTAATACTGAAACAACCTAACCTCCTTTGAACAGCATGATCAAGTACTTTCAGTATGAGCAAAATATTTCATTTTGCATTAAATTTGTACAACTGTCAACAAATATTCACAGTATTCACATATTCCTGTTACCTGATGATAAAGTTCTGAACATTCCGCAACATTTAAAGTATTTTCAGTGGAAATGCGCAGTAATATTCAGCTGAAATCTCAGAGGCGTTGTAAGGAATTCCAGGCAGGAACTCTATTCAGTCGATATTTTTGTTGCAGACTCACATTTTTGTCCCCGCAATCTATGATTTGACTTCCTCCCATTGAAGTCTAAAACAATGGAATTCTTGCCACACAAAAAGATAAAGAAAGACCTTTTCATCATCCATTCTGCTAACATATTTGCAGCGGAGCTGTGATACTGAAACAGCTGCTTAAATGCCCCATTACTCATAGTGAACAGAAAAAGTGAAAGTTTATGAGGCCTTAGAACAAAAATCAAAACACTCAAAGTCGCTTTGGGAACAAGAAATGAGTAACATACTCGGAAAGAAAAGGTGAGTAGGTTGCATAGAATGTATGAATAATTATGTGTTTAGAAATCTATATTTGATTACCAAATTTCATAGCAAATTTCAAAAGTACCAGCACACAATAGTCATAGACACAACAGACCTCATAACCAAAACAACACCCACAAAAAAAAAAAAGAAAACAAACATAAAAAAGTATGTTGGGAAATGCCAAATCCAAACAAAGGGCAAACGTTACATCATCCCCCTGGGACCTGAACACTATAGTTATAAGTCCCTTTCTATCTTACAGGGTAATTAAAATGGTACAGATACGTGTAGGTTTCAAGAAAACAACAATGCACCATATACTCATGCACCTGAGAGACATAATCATCTATGACCTCAGGCTAGTTTTGTAACATACAGTTCAGCCTTCTTCAGGACCAAAAATACTCCATCCTGAAGCTCCAATCAAGGTGTTTTTAACATCATGACACAAACACTTCTATGTTTTTCTGTTTTTACATATTGGAAGACTAGCTCAAGACAAGTTAGATGAGGTTTTCAACACTTTTTCTGGAATATTGCTCTAAACATTCACTCTTTCTAAATAGCTTAAAAGAAACACTTGCATCTTCATCTTCAAAACTTCTAGTTACTAGTACATTACAGATATGGTACAAAGTGCTTGGATTTGGATTATATACTTTGCACTACAATTTGTGTGTGCTTGTGTGATTATACACACACACACACACACACACACACACACCACACACCCACAAATATATATCATTAATACATACAAACATGCTGCTATAACTGCTCCATTCAAATGGATAATACTTTCATTTGCTTTTTAAACTAATGTAAAGGGATAAGGGGGTTAAATACATTTATGGCTGTAATTTAAGAATTGGGTGAAAATGTCATACTGAGTAAGAGACAGAGTAAAATTAACAATCTGCCAAGAACCAACTAATAGCACTGAATGTACTTTTCTGTACTGACAGAAAAGTTAACTTCTTAAATAAGGCAGGTGGTGCAAGTCTATATGAATATTTATACATCAGCAATTCACTATAGTATCAATATTATTAGTATATCAAGTATACTTTTTGTAAAAAAGATAAGGACTAATTTTCAGTCAAATTCTTCAGCTGTAACTAGTTACACAAATGTCTTCTTTCCCTGTCTATCCAATTCCTGTCTGTCCAAATACACAAAAAGTCAAAAGAAAGAATACAAAGTATCTATTTCTGAAGTACAATTCCTCAATGTAGAAAATCAATATAGGCTAAAGTTCTTGAGTTACATTTCAAGGTGTTTGCTCAAAGTCAACAAAAAAACAAACAGCAAAGGTAAATGAAGGAACTCCTGCTAAGCAATAAATTCATGTTCTGCTTAAACTACTAAACAGGAAGTGCTACATGGCAGCCATAGAGCTCAAAGCAACTCAACAACTTCCCGGCACTGATATGAAACGAAAATAAACACCAACAGCCCACAGTATATGCATTTATGGATATTTGCGTAATACAGCAGCCTACATTTACACAGAATTCATCAAATTCACACATGGGAAACTCCAAAGACGAAGCAGGTCAAACGTCATGTTACAGCTTGCTCTTTAAATGCAATGGAGTGTGTGGTGATGCTGTACAACAGAAGTGAGGGGAAAACACACTCAACCTCGTGTGTAGAGCAAGAAGAAATCAAGCACCCATGACAACAAACAGAATATGCAGAATAACTGAACCAGAAAATACCGTTAAAATGACCACATTACATAAGTAAACTGTGTAGACTCAAATTCCATTTTTGTTTTGGGTGAAACTATCTAATGAATCGGCATTTCCAAAGAAAAATTCCTCTTTAGACATGTCTGAATATCGCCTCAATTCTACAGGGGCGGCAAAAATAAATCAATGTGTAAATGACACCATTTACCCTGAAGGAAAAATGTGTTGTTTCTTATGCCTTTCTTATTAAAGTCTTTAAAACGGTATGCTGGCCTATATAGTCTTATCTGCACTACGATTCCTCACAGGGTCCATTTTCAAACAGCAATCATCCAGTCAACTAATGAACCCAACAGCACGGTTTATCCTACAAGTATTTTATTCTGCATATCCTACCCACCAATACAAAAGCACAATTCAAACAATTCGTCCAACAGCCTGCAACATTGACACCATGAAACTTTAAACTCGCAAACAAGTAACATAAACATTATTTTTAATTAAAAACGCAAATTACCACTCCACCCACCTAGGAAACAAATCTAAAAATGAGAATATTGTCAAATAAGAAGTAGCACACGCAGCATGGCCAACTATCGCCAAAGTCTCTCCTCGTGTCGAACACCAGGAAGAGTTGCAACTGTAGCAAACAAAACTGCCAACCTACGTGTAAAATACGAAAAGGAAACATTTCCGAGAACAGAAATGTATAGTTTCACTTAGCTACACGGCTAGCTGCGCCTTGTTTACAGTGATAAAAACACACATTCGCCCTACATGTATCCCACGGTCGATACATTGACCGTTGCGACATTGTTGTGTGCTGTTGGTATAACTGGGTGTTCGTGTGAGGGGGCATCACATTTAATGTGGCTGAACAGGAGAAAAACACGAGAGATTAGCGATGATAGCCATCTCTCAGCGCATTTAATACGATGGAAAAAAACACATTTCACATTCGAATGGTTATCACGCCCAAAGCAAACGTCCTGCTAAAGTGTGAGCTTCGTTATCGTTATAAAACAAAAGTGTAGCGAGTCGGGGTTGTGAGAAATTATTAATTCCTTACCCACACGACAGTCGGTATGCCCCCTCAACGCTGTGACAGTAGAAATAGGGTTGTGTTTAGGGCAGTGCGCATGCGCACACACGGCCCTCTGCTGGAGACGACATTAAATATTAGAGTTAGCAGGTTTATAGAGTCGGACAGGTGTGAAAAGCGAAGGCGAAAAAGATAGAAAGGTTAGGGACGAGTTTGAAAAGGATATACATTTAACTCGTTAGCTTTAGCTGGAAAAGTACGCTCAAAACAAAGTATGATTTCAGAATATGGTACTGTTCTAAAAAGCTTACATCATTCCCGACACGGATAAATAATAATGAGAACACACTGAAAGAAATCAGGATAAAAATACAAATAGGGAGAAACTCTATGCATCAGAGGTGAAGCAGCACGCACGTATATTTTGCATCTACTGGACAGTTCAGGCTAAATCCATATGTTCCTTTCCAGGAACATGTCAGAAAAAGTATGTTTATAGCTACTTATAAACAGAATAGCTGAATCTGTAAATTATACATTCAATCAAAAAGTAAATTAAAACGATCTGTATAGTTTATTTCGTGTAGCCATATTAACAAGACAAGGAATATTAAACTTAGAAATCACACAAAACTCAATTTACAGCTTTGTGTTTTACAGATTATGTGAATTATGTTTAAACAAAATGACATGATGCTTAATCAGTAATTTGATGAGACTCGATGAGATTTTGATGAGAACGTCAACAAGAAATACTATTTTTAATACTAATAGCAGTTCTCCAGAATTATCAAAACAAACAAAAAAATGCCAGCAGCAAATCAAATCAATGAAATTTACATTAAATTTAATCAGTGAAATGATGTCTGTTTGCCCCTAGGAGTGCAGTGAAACAGTGAGACATCAACTTTATACGCAATGCCAGACAATTCTTTTTTTTCCAGTGTAAGGAATGTGTTCATAAATTCATTTCTATTAAAGGAAGAGATTAGTTTCAAATATGCCCAATAAGATGGCAGATAAGACAGATGGCAGTTTGTGAGGTGAAGGCAAGCTCTGCAGGATCTAACTGCAAAATGGAGCTGTGTCTGTACATGTCTCAGGAATCAGAGTCTCTGTGGAACTTTTAAAAAGTGGCCCAGCACAGATGACCTTCAAGCTTTCCCCTCGGTGCTGCCAGTCCTCTGGAGATTCCCAAAATGGTATTTTTATACAACATGTTAGTTCTCATCAACTACTGTGTGGTCTCTTTGGTATTTCCAATGGAGTTTTTGTCAGATGGCACTTCTGTTTGGATCAGGCCCTATCTAAATTAAATGATAATAGAGATTCATTCTTGTAGTAAGAGATGTGTTAGCATATACAGTATATGAATAATATCTATGTGACCATTTCCCACCCATGGTTTGATCACAAGGTGCTTTGACTCAATCTCAACCTAAAATCTCAACCTAGGCAAAAAATCTACATGTTCAGTCAGCCCTTTGTTTTTCCTAAGGTGAAGGTCTGGGTGTTTTTGGTAATATTTTGTACTGTCATCCTGCCCGTGTCATGTCTCAGGGGGTATTGCTACTGCCACTATTACCATCGGCTTGCTCATTAGGGGCATGAATTTCTTCAAACCTGCTGGTATAAAATTCACAGTGTAAAGTGCCATAGAATAAAACTGACCGAACTTGAGCTGACACTTGAGTGCCTTGAAGGCACCCACTTAGGCACAAAGTATACTATAATCAAGCTTGATGTACTTTTCAGTGACAGCGGTATTGATTTAGATATATAAGATGAATAAAGGTTTGATGAGTTTTGAAATGGGTCTCAAATGCTTGAACAAAAACAACAGAAATACATCAGCTGTGTTTATGTTTATGAAAACAACAAATCATTTGTGCATGAGTCAAAGCAGAGCACTGAGATTGGCAATGCACTCTGCTCTGCAAAGCAAGCACAAGACCTCATCAGCCTGTAAAAGGCCATAAAACCACTCTAGCGGCACTGAAAAATAATTGCATTTCCTACTCAGGTTTGCTTGAGCAGTGTACTACAGAATATGCAATCAAAATATAATACTGCACAGTAGTGGCATTCTATATATATTTTTTGTTTGCTTGTTTATTCTCTCTCTCTCATTCATATATGCATGTAGAAGTAACTGTACGTAACTGCAATTTAATGAGATGTAGAGATATTCAAAATTGTTGTGAAGTACACAAGGTTTCCAGAGAAACAGGACATTTTCAACAGACGTCCTTCATCAGCTGTGCAAGCAAAGCATGAAGGAACTCTATCCAAAATGTTTTCACTACAGTTTTGGAAACCCCAAGAATCCAAAGGATATTATAGGTGAGTATCTATAGTGAACTGTAGTAAGAATTGTGGAGATACTTAAGATTGTAGTGAAGTACACAACATATCCAGATAAAGACGTTTCAGAGAGATGTCCATGATCAGCTATGCAAGTGTTTCAATATTAGAAACAGTAAATGTTTAAACCATTAATTCTATATGATTTCACAGTTCTGAGTGTGTAAATCAGTTATTTTTCTTTGAGTTTCCTAATTTTATTGCTGCCATAGTATAAGTGACAACAGGGCCGGAGTGGGCCACTTTTTCAGCCCAGGAGTTTCATGCCCAAATCCGACCCAAAATTATTTTCCCCTCCCAATCGGCCCAAACTAGAGATTGACATGAGCCGGCCCATCGGGAATCCTCCCGAATCTCCCGATTAGCCACTCCGGCTCTGAGTGACAATACCAAATGACATACCAAATGACAATGTCATTAATCTAATCTCAATCTCTTTTCATGGACAAAAGATGTTGAACAAAGTTATTAGCAAGTATTCTCTTGGTTTCTCCAATGTAAAACTGATTATATCCCTTTCATGTAATACAGTAGACAGCTCTTGCAGTAATGCATGAGTAGGAATGGATGATGGCAATCAATCCTTTTGTCTCATTTATTTTATTGGCTGTGTTAATACATTTTTTCATGTAGCACATCTAGAGCAGTTTCAGACTACAATATCATAGTTATTATGTGAATGGTCATTTATCTCACTCTTGACAAGTTCTTGACACACTTGTTTTGACTTGTCTCTAGAAGATTAGTGGATGATCCTTACACATCGACTCAGAGATCACGATCTACAGCAAGGATATGGTATTTGTGCTGGAGACGTGTTATCAGGACAAGGTCATACAGAGCACAACCACAAGTTGTAACCTGGGGTACAGTTATACATGGGGCAGAAATGAAGACATCTACACCAAAGTACCTCCACAAGGTAAACACATCGTCAAGAGTTAGAATAATAAGAATAGAATAGAATAATAAGATGAAAGCTATAAACATGTATTCATTGCCATTCAGCAGATACCCTGCAGGCACCATAAGCCAAGAGAAGAACTGGAAGCTACCAATGTCTAGACCAGAAAACATTTCACAAAGAATGGTCACCCAACATCCAGCATCCTGTACGCTGTACGGCAGTCCGAAGCGTGAGGGATGGTGCCAGCAAAGGAAAAAAATACAAGCAATGGCCCCCAAGGATGAGCTAATTAGGGTGCTTCAGTCAAATGGGGAACATAGTCACCATAAAAGCAGAGGAGATACCACGTTAGGATATAACCCTCCATGTAATGTACCACTGACAAATTGCAGACATGGCCGACATGAGACCATCCTACTGATTATTGCAAAACGCAGGATTGAAGGACAGCACAGAAACACTAGTCCATGACAATACAATATCAAGCACTTAGCACTAGGTGGAATCGAAGCAGCCATGTATCACACCAGATAAGACCCACCAGAGATGGTGTAAAAGAACCTCTGACACAACCTTATTTGCATGATGCAAGATTCTGGCAGGGAAATAAGACACTGAGCACTGAGAGACAGAACCAAAAGACAGGGATCACATATCGGAACATATATTAGACATATGAGCTCAACACCCCCCAAGAGTACTGACAACAAGGCTAAGATCCGAGAGATAAGCAGGAACCCAATCAAAGATTGTGATAGTAGAGTAGATGTAGTTAGACAGCGGTGACAATCGATGTCACAGTCCCAAGTGATGGCAGCATCTAAAGGAAGGACTAAGAGAAGAAATATCAGGAACTGAAAGAAGAAATAGAGAGAATATAATAACCTGGAGGAGTGCCTTCGACAGATCCCAGAAATTACAACATCTATCACAGTTCAGAAGAGTGCAGTCCTAGGAACACCAAAAATACCTCACTACACCCTCAAACTCCAAGGTCTAAGGCAAAGTGGGAGGTAATATCCTCATGCATGGGTATAAAAACTGTAGGAAAGTACACAAAGTTTCCAGAGAAACAGGATATTTCGGACAGAGGTCCTTCATCAGCTGTGCAAGCAAAGTGCAACAATAGGAATGTATATTAATATGCGGTATATATATTGTGACAGGCAGGTAGTGCGAATAATAAAGGAAGCGATCACGCCAAGTCTCAGGGAAAAAGAGGGTTTAATGATAACATGCACCAACTAAAGACCCATGTCATGATCCAAATTAAGGATACAATAACCAGCAGTCGACTGGTACAAAGACAAGACTCATATAGATGGACAAACGACCCTCAGGTGGTGGTGTGATGATAGGCCCCGACCACCTGAGGGACGAACACAACACAACAAAAACAGGACAACTGCCCTTGTGCATGGGGGCAGCTGGCAGGGGGGGCCTGTATCGTGTGTGTGTGTGTGTGTGTGTGTGTGTGTGTGTGTGTGTGTGTATGTAGTTTACTAGTGGTGTATCTGAAGCTGAAGTGAAGGAGGTCCATTAAAATATATGTGTGTTCCTGAAGTTCTGGTTCTTTTTTCCTTTGAGTACCTTTGACATTTATATGCTGTCATATCTTGTAAACTCAGTAATTGCCTTCTTGTTGTCAGGCTGAATTATGCACTGTTAGGTAGATTAAGATGAGTGTCTATACAAACAACCCTTATTTTACTGTGCACCCGAGAGCCCTTTGTAAAATTGCCAGGCAGCAATGTGCGATGAATAGGAAGGGCTATGTTTTTCTGTCAGCCATTCTTAGCTTTCTCTCACATCTGTTCATTCTCTGTTGGGAGATCGATGCCCTCTGTTGTGTCAGTAATAATAGATAGATAGATAGATAGATAGATAGATAGATAGATAGATAGATAGATAGATAGATAGATAGATAGATAGATAGATAGATAGATAGATAGATAGATAGATAGATAGATAGATAGATAGATAGATAGATAGATAGATAGATAGATAGAATTTGCTCCTATAATCCATATAACTACTAACATTTTATATCCATCTAAACTGATATATTTATTACAGTGTCTTATTTTCATTGTGCATGATAGTTGAGAGGAAGAGGGTAACAATCCCAGTGTAATTAAATATGTAGGAGATATGAAATATGATGTTAGACAATGAAAAATTAAGCACTCATGTTTATCATATTTTGAGTGACACAAAACAACAAACAGCAGGACAAGTCAGGAGCTAACAGCAATGGCTGAAGTCTGTTTCAGTAGTTTTAAGTTACTGCAAATGTTTCAAAGGGTAGTAGGAATCAGTCACATACAGGGGTCACAGGGGGGCGCTCTAATCTATGTATTGAGTCTACACTTTTTAAAAAGACATTTCTGGTTGATCAGATAATGTCTCTTCACCATAAGTAAAGCTTTTGCTGCAGTAAAATGAAGATAGGGTGATCTATATTTAACTAAAGTTATTAGGTAATCCCTTAAATCAGCTGTAAAATGTCTAAAAAATAGAGGTGCTTATGTAGCACTTTTACATGAGTAGGAACATTTTTTCAAAGAGGTTTATGCAGAGCACGTCAAGGAGATAAAATACTGTATTACAACTGTGAGGGGAAAAAGTGTGTAAACGGAACTGCAACTGAAGTTGCAAGTATCTGTATTTTTGTATAAATCAGAATCAGAATTGCTTGTAGGGGGAGTATTGAATCAGTACAGTGGCTTCCAAATGTGATCTGATCTTATTGTAAATAATAACACTAAGTGGGAAGTCTTTTTTAAACACACACATTTAACATGGCCAGATCTTTACTGAACAAGTGGTTTAACCAATCAAGATCATTTTTATCTGAAATGTTATATGTAATAGTGGAATCCAGAGCCGGAGTGGCTAATCGGGAGATTCGGGAGGATTCCCGATGGGCCGGCTCATGTCAATCTCTAGTTTGGGCCGATTGGGAGGGGAAAATAATTTTGGGCCGGATTTGGGCATGAAACTCCCGGGCTGAAAAAGTGTCCCACTCCGGCCCTGGTGGAATCTCACTTATGGGTGCATTTATCATGTGCATTATTTAGCTACTCATCTTGCACTGTGAGTAGGTTTCCTCTAAACAAAATCATTCAGCACCATTTCAGTACATATTTGCATTTGTCCCTAATCTAGAAAGTATTTCCAATTATGTTAGCCTTATATTAATTACCTCCAGTTCTCCAATCCTTTCTATGATTTCTGTGTGACAAATCTACTCTCAGTTTGAGATACTGGATAATCAGTTATACATTTTTTGTGATTCTCCTAGGATTTCATCAGTTTCTCAGTGCCTACAAGCAGTCCAGGTCTTTAGGAGGCAATACAGCCCCATCACTGTATACTCCCTCTACCAAGATGATGGGATGAAGCTTGGCTGTGTTACGCAGTGCTTTCTCTTCTCCAAACATATCACTGTAGATGTTTACCAAGAGGTAAATGGCCCCTCGTTCATTTGGAACATCTGTTGACCGATGTGTTATGGGACGCTTTTAAAAAATTAGAGTCTGTCTGCAAGGGTTGCTTTTTATGGAGATCTGTGGTCTCCTTCAGCATATCCTGTCATGAACACTACTGATTAATTTTCTATTTTCTATGAAGATTATATGAAGTATTACTGAAGTATTACTGATGCCTGCATATTTTGGCAGATATCCTAAAGGTCTTGGAAGATACTACCATGATCCAAAGATCCAAAGAAAGGTATAGCAAGATAATTGATTCAGAAGACTCAAAACCAGGCTTGGGTATGAATGTATAAAGCAAAAAAGTATCCTTTTTCATTCCATTAAAATCCATGAAAATACTGTATATGTTGGCAAAAAATGTAACTTGCTAACTGGTTTTTATTTCATTAACTAAATATGAAACTACATTATTACAACACTAACATCTCATGATAATTTCACAGTAACATTACAGGTTATTTAGAAAAAAAAATTATAAAAATAAACAATTGTTTATAACCAAAGTCAAGCACACTGGACTACTTATATCTATAATCAAAGTTGACACTGAAGGCTTATATTTCATAAATTACTGGCATTCACTCCAAACACTAGGGCATAGTAGATAAATGATAGAATACTGACAAATCCCAGCTGGGGCTGAAATAATGAATGACCGTTGGGCTTTTAAAACAACCATAAAATCTCTCAAAATATCAGTGAGTTAAAATCAACAGTGTCGTTATAACTGAAACTGAAGAGTCTTTTTAAAAGAAGCTATATAAACTACACAGAGATGAACAGGGTGATAAATTATGGCATTTATTCCATAATATTTTCAAGCCAATGAAAAACATCAAACAATATGTCCTATAGGCTGTGTTTTTTCTGTAATTTTTTTTCAGTACTCAGCATGCTGTTCAAAACAGATCACATCTCATAGTCTCTGTACAGCATGCCACTCTTGTCATATTAATCTGTTGTCTTATAAGTTATGGAAACATTCACTTCAGGGGACATGCACTGTGTGCTTCTCACTAATACTCGCATCGCTCCCCAAACTGCAGGGTGCCGTCCTGGAACAAACCCTCGCTTTACAGCAGAATAAATGAAACACTGGAATTTTATATCAAAATGCCAGCTATTGCTTGCTGTCAAAGCAGATACATGAACTATGAGCTTTCTGCCCATAACAGAGAGAACCAATGATGACAAAAAGTGAGAAGTCCCGTGGCATTTTCTCCCAGTGAATGCCTTTGTGTTGGAATTTGTTTAGAAATACTTCATATTTTGCATCTCATGTTTCATCTAGTTATTACCACTCACATGGTGCCTCAATCTCTAAACTAACAAATATGGGTTGCAACACTATCTAAGGTATGTATGCATCTTAGGCAATCACAACAAATAAGAGTTACGAAATAGGTAGAGTGTTCCTGTGTGATAAGCAGCGAGAGTCTCAGTGGTGGAGCTGGGGAAAAGGCTGTGAGTGAGATGTAACCTCTTCTCCAAAAGAAGATCTGTTGCCTCAGATGCAGTAGGCCAAAAACAACTCTGTCACTTAGAAGATCATCTCCAGGATCCAGCTCTCTAAAAATGTGCAGATAGTGTGTGTGTGTGTGTGTGTGTGTGTGCGTGTGTGTGTGTGCGCACGCGCGCGTGTGTGTGTCTACAGGTGGCATGGGAGCAAGCCTGTTACTCCTCCAGGCAAGACAGCTTCTATTTTAATAGCCATTTCTACACTGAGCCCAATAATATACCCAAGTTTAAATGAAAACTGTCATTAACATGAAGGAAACTGTAATGTGTCTGGCTGTCTGGCAAAGGGCAGAGTTAGTCTTCATAAATTTTTTACTTGTAATTTGCACAAATTATGCCTATTTCACACTGTCAGTGTAAACGTGCTGCCAGAAAAATAGTCTAGGTTTTTTCAATATTCTCACAGCACAATTAGAATATCTGATCTTGAGCCCTCAGCACAGATAATCTAATGCGTGTTTATCACATTTTTAGCTTGGAATCTGCTATCTGTGGGTCTGAGAGATGAGACTGGAGATGACTCATTCATTTCTTCACCACCCCCTAGTCTGCCAAAGCCCTGCACCCACGCACTACAGGGAAATGCCCAAAACGTCCTCAGTTCAAAACACCAAGCTATAGAGAAAATACAGCAACAAAAAATTGCATTGCTGTATTGTTTACTATTTTATTATGCCACAAATAAATGGCATGATAGAATATCAAGTTAAAATCAGCTTCCCTGACCATTCAAGCCTGAATCTTCTTTGCACAACCATTGCACAGCTCTTGAACTTAACCAGAGAACTTGAACTCCTGTTTTCCTGTTTTAAACAATGTCTTCAATGTCTTCACAGCCAGCATGTAGACCAATGCAATAGATGAAAAAGATTTTGTTACTATTGACAACTACCATACCATAGCATGGAAGGAACATACCATTCCATATCCCACAAATATGAATCTACATGTACCAGTAAATACCTTTATAAGCAGTATGAAAGCTTTGCCGTTTTAGTAATAGCTTTTGCAGTACTTGCCATATAAATAGATAATAGTCTTTTCAGGCCTTTGAAGGCAGTGCGGCCCATGAAATGCAGTCAAAAGGAGGAGGAGAGCGGTATGGTAGAGGTGTGATACTACCCAGCAGGGGTGACGATGCTCATCCGTGAGCATCCAAACATGCCAAGAATTCTGTCTGTGGTCTAAAACTCAATGGAAGCTAGTTCATATAGCATTACAAGGCTAAAAAACAGGAGAATTAACAACGGAGTTGAAAACAGGATTTCCATATAGCTTTAAATTCCACTGACATGCTGAAGTGGTCGTTCAAGCCAACCCAGAATGTGAATTCAAATGGTACTGAATATGGTACTGAAGACTGCAACACTGTGAACAGACCCATGACTAGGCAGGCCAGCCTATCAATATTTGGGAGAGGAAGAATGAAAGTCAGAAAGTCAGAAATAACTCAAAGAGTAGGATTTAGTTTAGTACATTTGATATTGATCAGTTGGCTTTGATAGTCATGGTGCTACACTAAGGCATTTTGTGTTTCAGGGAACCTAACACATTATGACAGGAGCAGTGCCAATCGCCCAGCTCATCAATACTGCAAATGAGCTTCCTAATGGGCTGTAGCTGAGAGATGTGCTGCAAATCCTTCTTACGCACACAGTGCTTCATAATGTATGTGGTTTCACTAGAAAAGGGCCTTAGATAAATACATGGTCAGAGAAGGAAGAAGAATATTCTATACTATTGTGGAATGTTGTATACTTGAGCCAATTCTATGAATAACACATAAAAAAAAAACAAAGAAAAAGTCTCACTTTAAAAAATGTCAGGTTAGTTTACTAAAAAGGGGGGAAAATGCTATTAATACTGGACAAATACTCACTTCTGAGCACAATACCCAGTGTGTCATTTTTCTCACTAAGCACAGCATTATACAGATGGAGCTCGTGGCACAGTCAGGGTCATTCTATGTTTACATCTCCACAGCCACGCGACCACCGATTTGAAAGAGAAGGGAGTGTTTGCCAGCCAGACCTCTAAATGGAGCAGGCTGCTACGGCACACGCCATCCAGCCTGAGCAGAGAGAGGCTGTGACAGCAAGACTACACTGGCAGGTGATACCTTTACCTTCACACAGAGCTGCCCAAATAGCTCAGGTTTCCCAAGCTTCTGTCTCACTGTTTCCAGAGCTGCCTTTGAGTCCTGTCATCAGACCCTTGCTCCTCGATGCTAGGCTTTGATCAGATGGTATTAGTCCATCAAAGTTTCCATGTTTGTCTACAGGGGGTGATCTGGACGCCGTTTTTTTGCCTTTCATGAGATTGCACTTTCAGAAGTGAGCTGATCTGGTCCAATGTTTATAAATCAATGTGGAGCGCTGATCTAGATTTTGTTTTTAGGACAGACACGAGCGCTGGCAAAATGAGAATGTAGTTCCAGTTGCTCTGAGATTCTGTAAACATGTCAGTCCTAAAGTGACTACTTAAAAGTGACTACAATAACCCTTAAAAGGAAAAACTCACATTCCTGAAAGGAGGACGTACGGGGGATGGAGACCTGACACAACAACACACTAAATAACAACCATGGCCTCTTTAGCTAAGTAGCACAGATGACTGATTTGATGCAGACATCTGTAACAGCCATTGATGTGGTGACATGGTACCTACTTGTAGTATTTAAGTCTGCCAGAGTGCACAGAAGGCAGGATATTCATCTTTCTTACTCTTCAGAAAGACAGGATTTGCTGACCACTGAGAACTGAAGAAATTTCTGTTGTATTTTCACACCATCAAACTTCTTCATCAGTGTTCTCAAGTCTCACGCATTGAGCGTGTGACACACGCATTTTACCGTCTTCACACGCTCTCACGCCACACTTCCGATTTCACACGGCGAAAAAAAAATGTAGTTCATTTACCTCTGATCCATATATATATGTCGCCCTCCACTGGCGATCGATCGCGAAATACAACAACGTTCGCCACCCCCCCCCCCCCCACCCCCGCTCAACAACTTACGTTCGCCACCTACTCTCACACTCTGAAATGAATTCAAAACTTGAGAGCCCTGATCTTCATTGACTAGCGTCTAGAGCGCAGACTTTCTGTGAGGTACAAGGTCTGTTAAACGAATTAAATACAAGGTGATTGCTTTGACATGTCTGTGAACCAGTGACACACTAAACTGTACTGATCAGAAAACAACTACCAGTTCACTCCAGATAGATGACCAGCAAAGCACCATTATCATTTAGCCTTATCCGAGGTTGCGGCATGCTCATATTTAGCATCGGGAAATATTTCGAAAAATTTGATGGGCAAAATGAAATTCTGGTGAGTCATGTTTCCTCTCCGCTCATGGGATAATTTTAGTGACAGCACATGGTGATCCAAAAACTAAAACTAAAAGCTGAACTAAAAATTATGACGTTTCATCTAGCAGCCCAAAGAGAGCATCACTGAGCCAGCCAACATGCAGCCCTATACGATAAGACTAATGTTGTTTTTCAACCAAAGAAAGGGCAAGATTGCAACACCATCACCCAGCGTGGGGTGAGGAGCTACCCAGATGGCCCTGCAAATGTGTTGAAAGATGCTGGAACAAGACACCGGCTGTGGGGCCACCACATGCACCTCCCCACTGTACTTCCCCCTGTACCCATCACTTATTCAGGTCAGAGGGGAAGCTAGCACACTGTTATAAAGATGAATCAGTGGACCATGGCAGGGTTTGATTGAAATCGATCCCATAATGCTGAATAAAACATGAGCTTTGCTCATAGTGTACAAGTCAACTCCAAGAAACATGCGTTGAACACTCTGGGATTTATTCAGCTACAGAAAAATGGAAATGGGCAGATGTTTCAAATATTTTTTTTTTGTATTTTGCTTCCAGAGACTGCAAAATCCTTTGTATTGAAATGGTCATTTAAGAAGAGCAGGACACAGCTAACCTTTCCAGAGTTGATAGAGCTCTGGGGGACTTTCTTGGGCAATATTTGAAGAAGTAATTACACATAAAAGTAAATAGCTTGAATGTAGTGACTACAGGCTATTGGTAGACCACTCTGTATACTGTCCACACAGATCAATAGAAAGCCAAGCCTACTAAACCGATTGTAGGTTAAAGACTGTCATTCACAGTTCAAACATGATGTTGTTAGAAAACGTTGAGTTATTAGTCCATACATACCTAAACCTTGTTCCCCTGTCAAATAAATCACATACTTAAATGATTTGAATTAAAGAGAAAAATCAATGTGTCCCTTACAAACAATATTACTCCTAGCACTCAGTACAGTAGTGAATCCACTGCCTGGAGACATCCATACCTTGAAACAACTGAGGGAAGATTGTCTAGTGTTTGAATTTAAACAGCCATTTTATCTTATGAGTCATTTGGTATGTACAAAGTGCATGTGCATGTGAAGGGATTGTTTGTCATTATTGGAATGTCATGTCATAACAGGGGGTCAGTGCAGGTCTCATTCTTGCAAGTGTTTAGTGTTCCATGCGGGTGTTTCACAGCCCTGGGGCCAGCTGTAGGGAAGAGACAGAGCTCAACTGTGTGTGTGTGTGTGTGTGTGTGTGTGTGTGTGTGTGTGTGTGTGTGTGTGTGTGTGTGTGTGTGTGTGTGTGTGCGTGTGTGTGCGTGTGTGTGCCTCTGTGCTGGCAAACTCAGTTTTAACACAAAGTGTTCTGTTTTAGCTTACAAAATCTCATGTTTTTACTCTAGCACACGCTATTGTGTGTGTGTGTGTGTGTGTGTGTGTGTGTGTGTGTGTGTGTGTGTGTGTGTGTGAGAGAGAGAGAGAGGGGGGGGAGAGAGAGAGAGAGAAAGAGATATATGTTTTGTTTAACTTATTGTTTAATGTAAAACCCAATAACAAAGACAATGGATAAGAACTTTCTAATTATTAGTTTTCGGATTTCTTATTGATTGAAAATGAATGAATAAACATGAGCAACAGAACAGAAACTGAAAAAGGCAGAACAGTGCAATATGCTGTGGAAAATCTATAAGTCCATCTATTAGAATTCGTACCATAATGTCTTGTCTGTTAAAACGGTGCTTTTCTAGTCCAACACATGATTCAGACTGGTACCTCACAGTAGCTCACAGTAGTAATGAAAAGTACAGATTATTGTATTCCAGGCAGCAAAGGTTGGCATTGCTGCTGACTGATGCCTTGTGGTGGAATTATGAGTTGTTATAGATTCAGCTAAACAATTGAGATGTGTTGGGCACCTTTGCCATATATGCTATGGGGGAAATTATATATGCAAATTTTAGGAGCTTCATGTTTACGACACCCAGTCATGTGTCCCTACAAAGATTTAAGCATATGAACATAACAGTGGATATATTCCTGC